>NC_056525.1:171347458-171384723 GCF_019175285.1 Sceloporus undulatus
AGTTGCATTATAAATAAAAATAAAATCAAAGACATGCTGGGTAGGACATAGGATAGGGGTGCAGAGTTAAGCAGGAGTATGGAAGAGACCATAAATGATAGAAATAGCCTCCATCATGCTTTTGGAGGGGCATGTGATAAGGAAACTCCCAGAGCAGTATGTATTTGTTTACTTTTAGTAACACGATTGCAGCAAGAACAGGGCTTGTGAAATAAAGTCCTTGGTCTCAGAACAACAGCATGCAAGATGCCTCGTGAAATGTTACAGCAATTGCCTGGGCTCTTGCAGTCATTGTCACCAGTCAAGAAATTCCTCGTTTTGAGATATACAATGCTATTGTGCTGATGTACAATGTCAGCCTTGGAAAATACCTGAATAGAGATGTTCACCAGGTTGTCAGCTTCCAAAATGAAAATAAAACAACAACAACAATAAGGATTAAGCCCCAGATGTCCTTCTGGTTCATAGGCCTGCCAGGCTGCAGTGGGAGCTCAACATCCCAGGCTGGCAAAACAGGATCTAGGAGGATTAAATCAATTACAAGAAGCAATACCCGATTAATCAAATGATGATAATGCATTTTCCCAAGAGAGAGCCATGGGGGCAATCCAGTTAAGAAGTGGCAGCATAAGGGAGAGTCTTGTCAATTTGATTTTTTACATGTAAGCTCCATGAATACAAAGTAGCTGATCTTTTGAAAGGGAAAAAAAAACCTCTGTGTTTTAAACAAAAATATTTTTCCCACTTGCTTGCTTTCTGGGAATAGAGAAGAGCTTGGTATATTTGGATAACATTATACACACAAACACACACATTTTTAAAAAGCCAGGCAGGCTCAGCCTATGCCATGCTGCTTATACGGCTGTTTGATGTGGCTTCCCTAATCTGAGACTCTTTTATGTCTGAATTTTTAATGTACATTCAGGTGTAATATAAATATAATGGGATGGGAGCAATGCCTTTTAATGTAGTGGCAGCTCTTAGAGGTTGCATTGTTCTTTATATAAAGCTATTTTATACTTTGAATTCTTTTGTCTAACAGGGAAATGGTTTATATTTAAAGCATGCTTTTGAGCATAGGTAAAGGATGAGAAACTGGCAGAACACACGGTCCATTCAGTTACTTATGCTACACCTTCAAGCTAGTATCTTCAGATGCTGTTCTTTGTCTTTTAAATGAAGCAGACTGGAGACAGGTAGGATTGGTTGGCAGAAACCAGGGTGAAACATAAGCAGATGTTAAAGAAACCTCTTAGAGAAAAAGATGCAAGAAGGTAACATTTCCTCTCCACGATAAAAATGAAACCATCTCTCAAGTTTGCTTTCCTTTACATTCAGATTTTAAGTTTCTTTCCATCTCAAATATTATGAAATTTGTGAATTTTGGCACATTCTTATTAAAACAGAAATAAACAAAATTCTTAACCAATATGGCCAAAGGTAAGTGCTGTACAGATTGTCTATTGCTATTAAAAAGGAAGAGCCTATTGGAAAAGAGAGGAGTCCATTGTAATTCAGCATCAGCAAGGCTAACCATGCAGAAATGCAAAGTCGTACAGTACTTTTAGGCACTAAGCCTTGAGCGTCAGTGTCAGCTTCTTCTATTCTTCTGAATATGAGCTGAACTGAAACTTTACTCTCAGTGATCCTTGTTCTATTCAAACTCTGGAAATGAATGGCCAGGTATTAAGAGGTGAAGTAATAAAGAATTTTAAACACAGGATATGGTGGTCAGCCCCAACACAGGGGCAATTCAGAAAAGATATATTCAATCATCTGCTTGTTATCCATGTTTGCTGTGGTGTGCCTTCAAGACGTTTTGACTTATAGAGACCCTAAGACAACCCTATCATGGGGTTTTCTTGGCACAATTGGTTCAGAGACTTTCCTTCCTTCTGAGGCTGAGAGAGTACAGTTTGCCTAGAGCCACCCACTGGATTTACATGGCTGAGTGGGGATTTGAACCCTGGTTTCCAGAATCATAGTCCCAGTGTTGAAACCATCACACCACACTAGTTCTATTTGTTATCCATGTACCTCTGGGCACTTCTGCTTTATCCTTTATATTCAGCACAGTACCTGACATCTGTGGCAAGGACACAAAAATCACACTACAAGGATCTTCAAGAAACAAAAGAACCACAATGAGATGGACACTGCTTTGTTCTTAATCATGACTTTAAGAAAAGAACGATGGATCACTTATTCATTCCTGTTCAGGTTCTAACAGCTGGATATATCCCTGTTCTGTAAACCTAATTTTATGCAGATTTGTCAGGGAAGAGTTGGGTTCTTCCCACGGGCCCTTACTTTTCATCTGACCTCCATATACTTTCATATTCACAGACTGAGAAAGTTGCTTTCTTGATATACAACTTTTTGTGAAATCACACTGGCTGTGGAATTCTGGGAGCTGTATTAAAAGGAGTAACTTTTCTAAGCACTGTCCATACTGTCTCACCAAGCATATATACCAGACTGTACGCACACAAGTTTTGTGGAGAAATTTGAATGTCTCATCTCCACAGTGTCACTACACACTGTTCAAAAGCCACTTTGCAGATATTAAACATGCTCCTACATCTTCAGGTTTGTACTTGAACGAACAGGCAGCAGTTCTTTGACAGTGCATAAAGAAATATACAGAATTTTCTTCAGCTTTGAAAAATGTAATGAAAAGAGGAAAAGTATATGTCTAGTCAAGACAGCTTTTAAAATAATTTTTTTTAAAAAATACACAAAATGATAGAAATATTTGAAACCTATATCAGTGGTAAAAATAAGGTAAGCAAACACACAAACTAAAGAATAAAAACAAATAAAAGCATCATCTTATTTTAGTAAGCCATTGAATTATAACATCTAAAAACAGAACCATAAGAGCAAATATCATAAAACTCTATATCTCCACTCCTAATTGAAAATAGACTGGGATGAAGACATTAACTTCCAACTGTCCTGATTTGGTAGGGACAATCACAACTAATCCTCTGTTCACTATTTTTTTCTGGTGCTTTTAAAATGTCCCAGGTTTTCTTTTCCCTTCCCACTTTCCCCATTTGTCATCAGCTTACTCAACTATGGCAAACTAAGTTTAAAATGCAACAGTAATTTGTGAGCAAGGGGGAGAGGAGGGGCAGAATCTTGCTTTTCCCAGTTAGGTTCAGGCAAAAGCAAACTGCTGCAGCCTCTTCTGGCTTGTTTGTTCTCCCTTGTTAATAATTTTCCTCATTTTGACCACACTCTGAGGTTTCATGGCCACATGTGTTCTGGTATTCATCTGTGAAATGTTGTAGGATATGAGGCATTTCAGAATGTAGCCTGAAAGGGGACAAAGGAAGAGCAAAATGTTAGCTACAGTTAGTTTTCACCCTTCTTCTCTGCCTCTACAGTTTTCAGGAAGTAGGTTACAGTCCATGAAAGCTTATGTCAAATAAAACCGGTTAGTCTCTCAGGTGCTTTAAGACTCCACTGTTTGTGCTGCAAGAGAGAATGGCATAATTTCCTGACATGTTTCAATTTTTTACAGTTCTGGATTTTTAAATAAATATTTTCTATTCTGTTACACCATAAATGTTGTCTTTCCCTGAACTGTCAGGCAGAGAAATAAATTTAGGCATCATAATATCATAACCATTTAATATCTTCAGTTTCTCAGCAAAAAAAAAAAAAAACCAACATAGAGGTAGCCATGGAATAAAATCCAAAATTCAGAGTATGAATTGTGGTGATATCTTTATTACAAGATGCACCCAATGGAATCGGCAGTGGAAAGGGGAGCTATGTTTCTGTGGATGGATGTTTTTATCTTTTTTATTATTATTTTGGAAAAAGCCTAGTGTATATATTTCAGTGGCCTTCATTCAGAGGATATACAAAAACATAAAAACAAATTTAAAATAAATATAAAATTAAAAATCAAAAGAACTACACATAATTATATAACAATACCTACATAATATGTCATAATACATTTAAAGTTCTGCTGTGAGATTTCATACTGATATGTGTAGGCTTTAAGCAGTGTGGTGGTGATCGTGATGTTTGCTTAAAGTGAACTTATCATGGGGTTTTCTTGGCAAGAATTATTCATAGGTTTGCCATTGCCTTTCCCTGAGGCTGAGAGCATTTGACTTGCTCAAGGTTACCCAGGGGGTTCATGGAAGAGCAGGGAACTGAACCCTAGGTCTCCAGAGTTGAATTCTAATATAGAAAAATTAAAATGTATAATTATGGCCTTTATTACAGTATTAATTACACTAGCTTTTGAAGCCAGTCACTTCTTCATCAGGGAAAGGGGGTAAAAATCATGCAGTGGTTAGAGACTACAATTATTACACTAATTTGGAGGAGAAGAGCAAGGTCATGCTGCTGTATCTGGCTAATTTTATTACATATTAAAACACTGCTTACTGACTTTATGCACCAGATGTGCTCCTTTGGAAAGGTGGAAGAATGCATTTCTAGAGTTACAACTGTGTGGTTCTAGATGCAGAGTGGAAAATGGTAAATAATAATAACAGCAGGGAAGATCCAGTATAACCTTTTAGGAGCAAAAATGCTGTATCTTAATGCTGGATGTCAGGTTCAGGGAGTGGGTTGGAGGCATCCAGCACCAATCAGTAGACTGTTCAAACAACCAGAGGGCCAACTGGAAGCTTTTGTCACTACTATTATGAGCTAGTCAAAGACATTTTGGCTTGTGAGCAGAGGAGATGGAGCTGAAACTAAATAGTGTGTTAGCAATGGAGAGTATTGCTTGCTCAAGGAGGTAACATAGGGCTAGGGTTGCCATAAGTCAGGACCTCCAAACTGGGACAAATGTAGGACAATATTTTCAAATGTAGGACACATTTTTTTTAAATGGAGGACACACGAAAAAAATTGATTTTTTTTAATGTTTATATAAATGCATGTTTATTAGGCATGATTAAAATGGAGGACATTTGGGCATTATTCCTAGACAGATGGCAGAAATGTACTTCCCTTTCTGGGCAAACTTCCCCCAATTCCAAAACACACAACAGCACATTGGGGCATTTGACATGGCTTCTTGCATATTTCAGAGGCTTATTGCATAACCAATCCCTTTGGGTTTAACATTTAACATGGTTATATATTTAACATAGGTTATTACATATTTCAGTTGCTTATTCCATAACCAAGGTCGCCATAAGTTGGAAAGGAGTTGAAGGCACGCAGAACAGCAGCAACAACAACAGAGGAGGAAGAAGGGGGGAGAAGAAAAATTGAGAAGGAGAAAGAAGAAAAGAAGGAGAAAGAATAGGAAAAATAATACAAAAATAAGAGGAGGAGGGGGGAAGAAGAGGAGGAAGAGTGGAAGAAGCAGAGGAGGAGGAAGAGGAGAAGAAGAAGAGGAGGAAGAAGAAGAAGAGGAAGAAGGGGAGGAAGAAGAGGAGGAGGAGAAGAGGAGGAGGAGGAATTGGTTAAGTGGCAGGGGGCCAGCTTGATGACCTGTCCCGCCTCTGGCCTCTCCTGGCCCCAAAATCCCTGGCCCAGCCTCCTTACTGGATTATTTGGTCACTGACCAGGTTCCCTGCACCTTTTTTTAAATTTCCCATGGCTGGGGAGGCTGGAAGGAGGTCGCAGAGAAGCTGGGGGGAAGCTGGGAAGAAAGTTGCATAGCTGCCAGCATCTCTGCGACCCCCTTCCGTCCTCCCTGGCCATCGGAAATTTTTTTAAAAGCCCAGGGAACCTGGTCAGCAGCCAAAGAAGCCGGTAAGGAGGCTGGGACGGGGATTTGGGGGCTAGGAGAGGCCGTGCCATGCCAGCTTCCCCCCAGGCTGGGCTGCCAGTAGGAACCAGGGCAGATTCAATTCCAATTTTAATCCACCTGGTTGCCACTTGGGCTGAATCAATTTGTTTCTAAATAAATCAATTTATCCCAAAAAAACACCCCATTTTCCCAGCATCTTTTTGATGTGGGTTAAATGGGCAAAAATGGCAAAAAGCATGCCCCCACTTTCTGAATCAATTTCTGAAATCAGATTCAGTGGGAACCATGCCCATTTAACCTTGTTCACAATCCAGATTTAAATGTAGTGGGAAGACGGCCATAGACTTCCTATATGAGCTTTGAAAAGGTACCACTGCTCTTGCAGCCAGGAATTCAGTGAGCCTACTGTCATTGGATCCTAGCCAATACTTGCGAGGAATCTTGGATTTCATACCTTGAAATCCAAGCAAAATCTATGCAATGAAAGATGTGGAGAATGTGGGCTGGTCAAACAGCCTTTTAATGTTGTTGCGGTTGTTGTTGCTATTTTTCTGCAGTTGTTTGCATATGTGAATTTCTGAAAGAAATGTTTAAAAACCTCCTGCCCACATAACTAATCAAAATCCCTGCAAAGGTCATGAAAGAGTAAGGAAGGGTCTCGAAAGGGAAGGAGGGAAAACATGGAGAGGGGGCATAAGAGTAGGAAAATATTACAAAACAGGTTCTGCCACTTTCCAACTCTCCCAGGAGATATAACATCATGAAAACATGCATGATTAATAGCGCATGGAAACAGCAACCAGTGGGGTAAAGTTGTCATAAAACTAGTTTTGAAGAGGTAAAATGCTGAAGGTGAAATAGCATGAGAAGAATAGGTTGGAAGGTGTACATGTGAACCAATTGCTCTGTGATAAAGTACTAGCGCAGACTGGTCTCTGTTCTTTCTGATACCACAACAAGGTTTTTTTTTAAGTAAATGTTTTAAATACGTCTAGTGCCTTCTGTGTCTGCCTGTTTTGTCTTTAACATTGCTGTTTGGTGCCATTATAGACCTGCTCATTTAGGGGCCATGGTGTTCTTCACAAACTACTCTGCTATGACTGATTTGGGATTATTCCAAGGGTATAAAGATTTTGGGGCTGCCGCCTTTGTGTTTCATTTTATTTCTTTTATCCCAGCATGGTGCCACAAATGCCATAACCTCCTTCAAAATCCTGGTTGCCTTTTGAGATTACTTCCACTAATCACATGTGGGAGGACTGGGATGTGGCATGTGTACTGCTTCTGGCTTGGCTACAAGTGTCATCTTTTCAAACATATGATTCCCACCCACAGTATTTCCGAAGGCCAGATTATACTGCCACTGTAGCTTTGGCTAAAATGAGACTAATTTTAATAGAACAGTGTGAACCTATCCACACATACTTGTAAATAAGTCAGCTTTTCTTTGCATGTAAACACATGAAGGATAAGATGTCGGGTGCAAAGGCTTCCTCCCTCAATCTGTATGCTGCTCAATTCACCACCCATTTAGCTGCAAATGGCATTTTGCAATTACTCATCACTTAGGATGTAAGCAGCTGAGAAACAGCTGATGTCCTTTAGATTTATCCTTGCCTATCCTTAAGATTCATGGTGGATTACATCCCTTTAAAAAGAGGTTAACCACCATAGCAAGTCATCGTGAAAAGGTTTAGTAGATTTATTCATCAAGAGATGGGGATATGGATGTATGTAAGAATAATTATTCTGGGCCCAGCAAAAAAATTGAGTTGAGTGTCAATAACCCAGGAAGGGGGGGAAATGGTAGTGAGTGAAATTCCAGGTAAAGACTAAAGCCCACCAAGAAATAGGAATTTAAATGTTTGTCTATTTCACATATAATACTGTTTTCTGTGTGAAATGGTATAGGTTTTTCTGCCGAAAGATGTATTTTTTTTAAAAGCCAAGCACAAGAAAGTCCTGAAATATGGCCATTTGACCATTTTCTTGATGGGGTCTCTTGCTATATCAAATTATACTTCCTTATGAAGAATACACAAACACAAAAAATGCAAGCATTTTTACATTCCTACTGGATATGACACACTTTAACCAGGAAGATAATCCATATGTGATAAAGCTGGTTGTTGTTAGTTGTGGTGAGACAGTAATGGAAATACACCCTGCACTTATACATGTACTCTTAGAGTTGGGAGGAGTGAACTTAGTGTTAAGACACTTGATCTGCATGCAGAAATTGCTAGGTCCAGTCCATGGCAACTCAAGTTAAAAGGAACCAGTGGCTAGTGGCCACTGGAACAAAAGGTGGGTAGAGCCATTGCACCCTATCGCATAGGGTTAAAACCCCAGCTTACCTTTCCTGAATTCAATTCTAATTCAGGAGGCATCCAGGTCCTATCAAACAGAAATCGCCACCAAAATCACCGCCTAGGTCCATCCGGATGCTCAGCTGCCATTTTGTAATGTTGGAAGCTTCCATGTGGAAAAAGAGGCCGGCTGGGCATGGCTTCAACCCAGGTTGCATGCGGGCTTGATCTGGGCAGCAATTTCAGTGGTGATTTATGTGTGATAGGACCAGCTCCTTCTCAAATTAGAATTGAATTTGGGGAAGGAATTTTACCCCATGCGATAGGTTCCATTGTCAAAAGTGGGCAGAGCCATTGGTAGTACATAGTTCCACATGCACATACTTTCACAAAAATGCACCTCTCTGGATGTATCTACGTTGTAGAAATAATACAGTTTGACACCAGTAACTGCTATAGCTCCATGCTACAGAATCCTGGGACTTGTAGTTTTGTGAAGCACCAGCACTCTGTGGCAGAGAAGGCTAAAGACCTTGTAAAACTACAAATCAAGAATTCCATAGGATGGAGCTGCAGAACTTAAAGTGGTGTTAAACTGCATTATTTGTACAGTGTAAATGCTCTCTCTTCCTCTCCCACACACACACACACAATGTTTCTACATTCCAGCCTAGCCTGCCACCAGGGTGATAAAAAAGGGGCTGCTCAGCTGCAGAGATCAGGAGGTCCCATAAGGCAAGCTGGGACATAGTCATTTGACTCCCATTTCCACCCTCATCATCCCCACCACCACAATCTGCCTCATTTGCTTTCTCCCATATACTGTATTCTCCCATCTCCTCTATGCCTTTTGGAGGGAGGGAACCCTTAAGTGCTTTTCTGTGGCTGCAGTTTCAATGATAAAAATGCACAAGGCATGTGATGAACCAGAAAGGACACAGAAGAACAACTTACATATGGTTGCTGCACTTGAGAGAAACCCCACCTGTTCCTATGCACAGCAAATGTAGAGAAACAATGGCACTAACTAGCATGAGCCTTGAAAAATGCAGCTGCAAAATTATAAAAGACAACACTGGGTTGTCTAAGCACTGGAATAAAAAAGGTGAAATATTCAGCTAACAAAGAAGAAAAGAAAATGAGCCATGACTACCTGATCACAAAATTGGCAGCGATAACATAGTGCTGTGATCTCTTCTCTTTCCTAGCAGCACTTTGCTTCTCTCACTGACTAGTTTCACTCTTTCTCCATAGACTGCAGTGAAAGTACAAGGCAAGCAAGAAGGTGACATGTAATAAGGAGGGACATTAGGTTTGGCCTATAAGCACCTCAATAGCATGGCTGTCCCCAGCCAGAGTCAATCTGAAGGAGGGGTTCTTTGGAAAGGCAGAATTCAGAGCCATAGCTGTGTTTGTCTGGAATATCACTATGCAAGGGGATCTTGTAGTACCTTTGATGCTAACTATGTACAAGAGGTTGCAGCCTAAGTATTCATAGACTTGGTCTACTTCACTCCATGCCCCTGAGGGAGACATCTGAGGAAGTAGACCAAGTCTATCAAAATTTATGCTACAACTTCTTATGCACAGTTAGTCTTGAAGGTGCTACAAGATCCCTTCTTCAGAAAGGGTTAGGTCTGTGTGCTCATGTGTAATGAGGGAGGAAATTGCTCCTAAGCAACGGCACAGATGCTGCCTTTTTACAGTAACTTTGTGGGTTGTAAATGGCTGAAAATCAGGAAGTCCTGGTGGCACAGTGGTTAAATGCCAGTACTGCAGTCACAAGGTTGTGAGTTCAATCCTGGAGGGCTCCAAGGTCAACTCAGCTTTTTAGCCTTTCATAGGTTGGTAAAATGAGTACCCAGCTTGTTGGGGGCAATTGGCTTACATGTTGTAAACTGCTTAGAGACTACTTAGTTCCGTATGAAGCAGTACAGAAATGTAAATGCTATTGTTATTGCTATATTTGACAGGGAGGAAAGTGATCCTTCCATTGCTTTGTCTCAGTAGCTGAAATGTTTCAGTACTGGCTGAGCATCACCCATCTGCCATTCTGAGCATGCACTGAAGTAAGATCTGTTTCTTGAGAAGGGTGCCAAAACAGCAACGGCAGGTAATAATGATATTATTATTATTATTATTATTATTATTATTATTATTATTAGGAATCATGCTGCCCTCCAAATGTTGCCAGACCGAAGCTGCTAGAAGTCCTCATCAGTACAACCAAGGATGAGAATTCTGGGAACTGCAGTTCAACAACAGTCTTCATCCATTTCTTTTCAGATGGATTCATTTCTGTACAATTATTATTTCATGGATCTTTGGGACTGGATTCCTGTCATTAAAAGAATAAGCTGCTCTTCAGAAGTAAAAATTACTTGATTACTAGGATTCATTGGAACACAACATCATTTGTTGTTTGTTGACAGGTTAGAGTAAAGATAAAAAGGTAAAGATAATCCCTTGACATGAATGACTAGTCATGCAGGAGGCGGTACTCATCTCCTTTACTAAGCTGAAGAGCCAGCACTGTCCAAAGATGACTCTGGTGGTCAGATGGCCAGCATGACTACAACAAATGCTGTTCCCTTCCCACTGAAGTGGTACCTATTTATCTATTTGCATACTTTTGAACTGCTAGGTTGGCAGAAGCTGGGACTAGTGGCAGGAGTTCACTCTGTAGGTTAGAGTAACTTCAACCAATATGAAGGAAGTCAGAAGCCATCTTTTTTAGACACAACTTTGTAATATCCTATGGAAAACCTGAACAGACGGGCCAAAATAAAGCTGCTTCGGGTCACTTTAGAAGTATGCTGTTTGAATGACACATGCATCTTAACAGGTCAGAAGCTGTGCCAAAGCTGTGCTTCAATCCTGGAGCACGGCTTTGGTACGGCTTCCAGCCTCATGCATCATTTAAACTGTTTTTGAAAACAGCCCTGTTAAGTAGGTACAGATCCACTATATCATCCTGCCCCTGATTCCAAAGCTGCAGAGTTTATCCAGAATGTTGAACGGTACTGAAGATCATAGGAGAGTATGGGAAAATTAACAGGGCAAGATTTGTGCTATATTTCTCTTGGCATAAGTCATTCATTATGAGGGCCAAGGCAGCTTCTGTTCAGGACATGGGTGTCATTCCTGTTTCCATGTGTCTTTCACCATATCATTGAAGAGCATGAAAACAATGGCATGTCTTCACCATAATGGTGGAACATTCTTCTCCTCCCTCATCCTGAAGCCCTTGGCAGCATCTTAAAAATGGCACTGGACAGCTTATGCCAAACAGTCTGCATTCAGCTCTGTAAATCACAAGAAAGGTAAAGTACCCTGACATTTTTTCATTATTCAATAGAAGTGAGAAGATTACAGTAGGAAGTGGTTTTGGGTTGTTGTTTTTTTAATTTGGAAGAGTTGGTTAGTTAGTTGATTTTTAGAAACAAAATATATATGAATGTGTGTGTTTGTGTGTGTGTATGTATGTATATGTGTACACACTGCATATATATGTATGTATATGTGCATATTTATGTGTATGTATGTATGTGTATATGTGTTGTCTTTTGGTCTTAAAACATTTTCTGTACAAAAATGTCGAGTATATATAAAATAAAATCCTAAATTTTTTTTTCCCCCCCCTCAAAAAAAAACCCCCACAAAACCCCCAAAAATGCATAATCTCTCAGGGGAGAGAAAATTTTTTTTTTTTTTTTTTTTTTTTTTTTTTTTCTTTCCTTTCCTCTTTTTTTTTTTTTTTTTTTTTTGGGGGGGGGGGGTGTTTAGTTTTTGCATGTGAGAGTGAAAGAAATGAATATTTAGAAACCTTGCAGTATCCACAACAACCTGGGAAACTATATTTCATAGGTCTTTGTGAAGTTGATACCTCTCTGATGCATTTTGGTTTTGTTGCAATCTTGCAGTAGCGTAGGTGGCACTGAGTGATTTTACCATAAAAAGAAAAGTGAGGCGGGGGAGCACATTACACGTTTTTGTGTGCGTAGAGGGAGAGCTTTAAATGTTTCCATTAGTTGCCATAGGGATGGGCAGAAGGGTTAAATGACAGGTTCTTGTTGCTTTAAGATATTTTAAAACGAAAGCTTTGTGGCTTATCATCATCATAATCATCATCATTGTCGTTGTCATCATCATCATCAAAGAGGTAGCCTCTGAAGTAGTTCCTCTTAGAAAGCACAAATGGACCTCTCAGTCTTCACCCATAAGCAAAATAAAAACTAAGGATATAGACAGCATTTGCTCACATTGCCCTTGTCATCCTTGTTTCTCCCACTTGTTCTACTTACAGTATGTAGGCCATAAGTGGATGGTACAATATAAGCTTTGCATTCAAATCATAGAATCATAGAGTTGGAAGAGACCACAAGGGCCATCCAGTGCAACCCCCTGCCATGCAGGAACTCACAATCAAAGCATCCCTGACAGATGGCCATCCAGTGGGTTTCCATGGCTGAGCAGGAATTCAAACCCTGGTCTCCGGGTTTGTAGCCCAGTGCTCAAACCACCACACCATGCTGGCTTCCATGTACCTAATATAAAGGGATTTTACAGCAGCTTTCAGTTTAAACTAGATGAAAGAAGTTTGTACTGTAGTACAGTATAAGCTTTCATGGATTCAGTCTGCTTGATCAGATGCATTGAGTGAAGCACCTGTGGACAAACAGCTCTATGCCAGTGTATAGGCAATATGTGTGTGTCAGGGGCATCACTAGGGGCTGCAGGTCACTCCAAGTGACACTCTAAGGCTGGGTAACACCACTGCTAACCAGACATCTGCCTTTTGTTGTGGTGTTCGCTTGTGTCCCTTTGAAATACTGAAGAGATGGTGTGAGTGGGGCAAGGCTCACAGAGAAGAGAAAGGAGAGATCTTAGGTTTTTTTGTTTTGTTTTGTTTTTAAATAAAGTTAGAATTTTTATTCCTTTTAAATTTTCTTTAAATATGTCACATCTTACCAATCGTTCACTTTAAAAACATGGCACTAGGTACAAGTAAATACATTTACACTGTGTGTATGATACTGTAATGTAAAGGTATAATTTAATTTTGCTAGTTGTTTATGTCACAGCTATTGCATTACATTCAGTGATATATGGGAATTAAAATTTAGGAGTAACATTAGTACAAAAACATTACGAAGGATTCAGTATGGTGTGGTATAGGAGGAGGTCAAAGGGGGGGGTGACACCATGAGTGACCACACCAGGTGACACCAACCCTAGTGAAGTCACTGGTGTGTGAATGTCAGTTAGGCTCAAAGGTGCTAAATGATCCCTTTGATTGCTGATACAGACTAACAATGCTAGTCTCTAAAAACAGTTACACTTTTGAAAGAGACAGTCTTCATTTCATGTAACTTAAAAGTAGCTAAGATAATTACATTTTACCTTATGTAATTGGTTTCAAGTACTTTGAAATAATTAGAAAGCTATTACTTGACTCTGTCACAATACTGCAACCAGGTAGCATTTGGAACACAATACACCTAAATCCTGTATTTTGCAAAGTTTCCTTGGGTCTTTTCACATCTTCAATTCCAGTACTCTCTCATTCTAGGGAGCAACCCCCTCTGTATAGGTAAAACTAACTAAGGAAGTGAGCTAACTATGACCCGGTACATACCTTTTAAAAAGGCCAGACTTAACGCGGCCTGTTTCCCTCCGAAGGGATGCCACAGCCGCCAAACCACACAACATCCCTCCGGAGTAAAAAGAACCCAGAAAAAACGGGTTCTTTTTGGGTCACCAGCCAGACGTCACGAGTGCACCAATGGCACACTCATGATGGAAGTGACGCACAACAATGTGTATATGCTGCGTGTCACTTATGTCAGGATGGCAGTGCCCGTGTGGACGGGATGCTGCCATGATGCCGTTGCCATGCCGTGCTAGGGTTAGGGACCATGTGGTTGGTGTGCAGTCCCTAACCCTACTATCACCAGCAGCACTGGGCCTAAGGAGATACAGAACTAACTAAGGAGATAAAGAAATGGATTTTCTCATTCTTTAAAAGGTCTGGGAGAAGCCTGGATCGGGTACAGTATGAGTACTGCCTGGAGATGGAGCTGTGTGATACAATCCATACCTGTGAGTTTACATCCTGTGCTTATTGTGGGAATAAAAGCTGGTGCACTGATTCAAACAATTACAGGTCCATCACAAAAGGGAAAGTTATTTTTTGCTTCTTCACAGATATAATCTAACTTTGTGATACCTTAGATAATGCAAAGAGGAATTAATTACATGTAACCTTATTTGTCACTACAGTCTGCCCTCCACATTCACAGGGATTAGGGGTGCAAGATCCCTGGGAAAGTGGGGAAACTGAATATCATAAGTCCCCCACCTGCTAAAAATGTATGCTAAGCTTCCTTTCCCACCAACAGCCCTGGCCCATACTTCTAGGGCACTGAAAATAATTTAAGCAGCCTGCAGCCAATCCACCTCCCCGCCCCATTCTCCTACCTCCTGTCCCACCATTCCCTTTCCCACCAAGTGCCAAAGTGGAAAGGAGAGTGATGGGCTGGCACTGCTGGCAGGACAGGAGACAGAGAGGAGGTGGGGGAGTGGGGCAAGGATATGCATCAGCCACTGGTGTCTTAAATCAGTTTCAGTATCCTAGAGGTGCAGAGGGGCTTTGAAAATCTGGTTGAAGCATCAGGCAGGGAGGAGCAGGAGGCAGGAGCAAGATGACTGAGGTAGTTAAGCAGCAACTACAAAACTGAATAATCAGATCTGTGAAAGAGAAACCTGCAAATGTGGAGGGTGGGTTTTAATTGCTTCCAAGCTCTGGCACGAGCTTTTTGTGCACAGCAGGTCCCAAGTTCAGTCTCTAAGGAGGGCTGAAAAGACTCTCTGACTGAAATTCTGGAACTCAACAGCCACAGGAGGCCCTGAAGCAACATACATTATATCTCACACCATGGTACCTCTGTTTACAGGATATATATGTCCTGAACTCACATGTATGAAAAACTGTGTGCTGCATTATCACTCTCTACTTCTTTCATTTGAAAAAGTAGGGTCTGACCAGTTAAACTTTACACTGCAGCAGAGCTGCTAGGTTTCAAGGTACCAAATGAACCCTTAATGTTTTCATTTAAAAATACTAGCACAGCCACTCTCCTATACACCATTCTTTTCACCAGAATCACCCATACCTCCCAACAAAAATACATACTCATTCTGTCTGCTTTTTCAAAACAGAAGTTATATCAGCCTACACCAACTATTTCTTTGCAATTATCCCACATTCCTGTTTCATAATCATTGTATTTACCCCCCCCCCAATAAAAAATACCATGTACTTACAGCATTTTCCAGATGCCACTTAATTTATATTATATCCTCTTAGCAGAAATGTTGAAATCATCTAAGGAAAGCTATAGTCTCACCACCAACTCCCCCTCCAGCCTAAGGAATTCATAACAGGATCATTTCAAAAGCTTAAAAAACAAATGGCATCCCATAGCACATAATCCTGGCCTGGAGCTTTTGAATGGCGAGGCAGTTATTTATGTCAGTCACAGAGGTGGAAAGAAAGCTAACTCTGCTCTGTGATAATACCTTCTGCTTTGAAAACAGGCATATGAACATCTAAGGATCCACTAGTTAGAAATATAACTGGTTTAACAATAAACACAATACTACCCTGAACACAATTGATCTTGTCTGATTTTCTGAAGAAAAGGAGGGTCAGGGTTTGTTAATACATGGACTGGAGACCACTAGAGAATACCAGAGATCTCCAGAGAAGGCGGGTAATGAACAATATTAAGATATTTTCAGTGAGAGTTGATAATATGAGGCTAGATTGACCAATCATCTGATTCCCTCTAAGGCAGCTTGCCATGTTGCTATAGACTGTGTGTGTTGTGCGAATGAGAGAAATAAGACTTGTTTTTTTTTAATCATTACTTTGGATCCCCATTATATTGTTTTCATAAAAACAAAAACTAAGAGCAAAAGAAATGTCCAGCACAAGCCAATTTCAAAACATTTGAATCCCCCAAAGAATCTCTATTTATATTAATGGGATCAAGCTCTTGAGGGGGAAAAAGGATGAGAAAAGAAGATAAAATTAATTATAAAGACAAAGCCCTGTACAACATCAAAGGCTAGCTAATTTATTGTTGCTTTGGTTTTTTTATCCTGCTCCAAATTTATCAACTATATAGAGATGACAGGTGAGAGTTTTTCACATTTTTGGAATGGCCTCCCCCTCTTTCTAATTGCTGGGCCAAAAATCTCCAGCTGATTATTTAATAAATGTGGCAAAAGATGTTAAAATAAGTTTATGCTGTGTGAGTATCCCATTAATTATCCACTGTTTATAAAAACATTCTTTGACAGACCAAATTTAAAAAACAAGGGGAAAAAACAAGCATAGTATACAAATTTGGGAGATAATTGTGGACTCTAATATAAATCTCTCTTCCACATTTACTTGTTTGGCCTGGGATAAGGTTTTTGTTTTTTAATTGTGTTTAACTGAATAATAGATAAATAGGTTTTGGCTTCTTCCACTGGTGGACGGAATGACCCAAGACATTAATGTGATGAGAAATGCAGAAAGTCATGACACTTTTGCAAACAAAGAAATGTTCAGCTTGGTGAAGAGAAGACTGAAGGGTGACATGATGATTGAACTATTTAAATATCCCAAGACAAGGGTAAGGGCTTGTTCTCTGCTGCCTCAGAGGGCAGAACTAGGTCTGATGATTTTAAGATACAGGACGGCAGATTTCTATTTAAATTAGAAGGAATCTCTTGACAATAAGAGCAGTTCAACAATGGCACCAATTGCCTAGAGAGGTGGCTTAAGATGATTAAGAGGCTGAACAAATTGATCCTAAGGGGCAGCCTGTAGCTGCCTCTTCCTTTGCCAGATTGGGGCCATGGCAACTACATGCCGCAGCCCTGATTTGGCCTTTCCAGACTGCAAAAAAGGTGCCATAGCCACCCGCTCCTGCAGCTTTTTGGCTCTCCTTTGGCGATGTGTCATCTGGACACAGCACCAGAGGAGCACCGTGATGGCGCCTGCCATGCGGAGTCACACTGGCATGGGGGAGGAATCAGGGCATGCATCATGTGGACGCCATGCCTCCACTCCAACCTGATGCCAGCCTTTGATGCCGGTCTGTACAGCCACTAAGTATCCTGGTTAACTTTACTATTTGTACTTGTTGCTGTCAATTCTTGTCTTCTTCTTCATTGTTGTATCATTTGTATTTTTTTTAACTTTCTTCATTTAATGTGGAATGTATTAGAATCATAGATTCATAGAATCATAGAATCATAGAGTTGGAAGGGACCACAGGGGCCATCTGGAGCAGGAATCTGCTAGTGCTAAAACATCCCTGTGAGGTGGTCATCCAACCTCTGTTGAAGTACCTTCATCAAACAGAGTCCACTACATTTGGAGCTAGTCTGTTCTACTACATTGTCACCAATTTTTTGGTATATGTTTATCTGTGGGCTTCTCCAGTTCTGGTAAACGTTGGGGTATTCTGCTTCAGGAATTTATATCTTGTAACACCATATCATAGTTGTTTTCCGCTCCTGCATCCAGTTGTGTCCTTAATATACTAAGGGGTTGGTTTAGATTGTTGCTGTAGAGGATTTTAGCACTGCTTCTATTTCATGTGGGCCCAAACAGACAGGCCAAAATAACGCTGCTATGGGTCACTTTGGAGGTATGCTGTTTAAATGATGCATGCATCCTAAGAGGCTTGATACAGTTTCTGGCCTGTCTGTTCAGGCCCATATGTTTCTTTTCAACTGCACTTTTTTCCTGCTTGAGGTGTGGTTAAGTAATGTGGCTTCCATGTGTGATCCCTCATTCCCTACCATTACCTCAATGTACTCCACACCTCCCTCATGCTCCCCCTCCAGTATCCACATTTCCTGTCTCACTGTTGTTGTTTTTTAACTTTTTGTTATAGTTGTAACGTTAAAATGATAGATGCTGTACCACTTTACTATAATTGTAAAAAGACAGGGAAACAAAGAAAGAAATGTTCATTCTGGTGAGTGGAAACATAATGAGGGGATGGGGCTGGCAGAAAACTTCCATGGCAAAGGCCACTACCCTCATTCAGCACACTATCAGCACTGATGATGCTCAAAAATATAATGGGAGGAACTGAAACCACAGATACAGGCTTGTATTGGAGACTCCCAGGATCACACTCAAACACTACTCAGTGATTTTTTCCCCTTTTATGTGGCAGCTAGCATCAGAAATTAATGAGAAAAAGACCAAGAAAGGAGAAATGTCATATGGATGTTTAAAAAAAGAAAAAGAAACATCCTAATAAGTATAGTTCCAATTCCTATCAAATCATGAGGGTTGGTTTTTTTTTTTTTTTTTTTTTGTCAATCGCTCTTTTTGTTTTTATTTGTATTAATTTTAAGTGCTACACTGGGCCTTTGATATCTGCAGGGGCTTGGTTCCAGGACCTCCCCATGAATACCCAAATCCATGGATGCTTAAGTCCCATTAATTACAGTGGCATAGTAAAATGGTGTCCCTTATATAAAATGGCAAGGTTTGCTTTTTTGGAATGTGTATATATTTCTTGAATATTTTCAAGCTGTGGATATGGAGGGCTGACTGTATATGCTACCCAGTTTTCAGAAATGGCTGGATATCATAATGACAGGGTGGTGATGGTGGTGGTGGTGCAGAAGAAGAAGAACAATGGGGGAGAGGAAGAGAAGAGGAAAGAAAGAGAGAGATATTAAAATGGTAACATTTTTAGTGTGGATACGTAAAAGGAGGACAGAGTTCCCACATTTTATATCACATTTTATAGAAATCTATCTGTCTGTTTGGTCACTTCCTTAATCTCAAAACCATTGTTCTTGGCTTCCAAAAGCAGGGGTACTCAATTGTATTTAAACACCCTCCTGAAGTTCTTGGAGGTGCCATTTTCCATTAGGGAGGCAAAAATGGTGGGGAGGAATGGGGAATTGGAGGAGAAGCAGGCAGCTAGTCTGGAGAAGAGAAGATTAAGAGGTGATATGATAGCCTTGTTTAAATATTTGAAGAGATGTCATATTGAGGAGGGAGCAAGCTTGTTTTCTGCTGCTCCAGAGAACAGGACTCAAAACAATGGATACAAACAGCAAGAAAAGAGATTGCAGCTCAACATTAGAAGGAACCTCCTGACAGTAAGGGCTGTTCGACAGTGGAACACACTCCCTCGGAGTGTAGTTGAGTCTCCTACCTTAGAGGTCTTTAAACAGAAGCTGGATGGCCATCTGTCAGGGATGCTTTTATTGATATTTCCTGCATGGCAGAATGGGGTTGGACTGGATGGCCCTTGTGTTCTCTTCCACATCTATGATTCTATAATTGTAAGTCTGGGAGAAGGTTAAAATAGCCTCTGGGTGCTAAGAGGATACCCACTCGTGCTTCAAGCCTTATAGCCAGCTCTGAGGTGAGACTTTTGAGTAATACTGTAGGTGCTAGAGATTAATAGCAAGAAAGGGCTACTGTTGTCATGTTTTGCTTGTGGACTTTCTGGGAGATTCTGGCTGGCCACTGAGGAAAGCAAGGTACTAGCTCCCTATTTCCTCATATACAAGTGTTGAATCAACAGATGAAGATGGGAGTCTTCTTCTTTTTAAGTTCCCAGTTGCATGGAGAGTAATGGAACTGGAGATGGAATAGCAGACCTAGCACGCTGCCCTCAGTACATGTTAATTCTATCCATTTTGTTGCTTGCTTAGTGCCTTCAAGTCATTCCTGACTTTTGGCAACCCTAAAGCTAGCCTATCACAGGGTTTTCTCCACAGGAATTGTTCAGAGGGGGTTTGCCTTTGCCTTTGCCTTTCCTCTGAGGCTGAGAAAATGTGACATTCCCAAGGTCACCAGGGTGAGTTTCCATGGCTGAGCAGGAATTCAAACCCTCGTCTCCAAATTTGTAGACCAACACTGAGACCACTAAACCATGCTAGCTCTATCTATTTTATACACAAGTAAACAAGGCAAACATCAGTCTTTGGCCTGCTCCAACAGGCCTTTTCAGACATCATTAGGTCCAGAATTTTCCTCCAATGAAACAGATAATACTCAATGAAGATGTATAAAGCTATCCTACAGCAACTTTATAGAGATCAGACAGAAGCAGACGTACAGCAGGCAAAAAGAACATGAAACCAAGCTCCTAGTATTTATTGCCAATACAGTGGCTTTGTATTATCTGCCATTCACAGAGGTGGATCATCTACACATCTTTTCTGTGAATGAAGAGGATGGAGTTTATTCAAACTGATAGGAGCTTCCTGTGTTATAGGTCTAAGCTATGAGGACCACAGTTCAAGCCCTGGAGCTCCAGACACTGTTGCCTGTTGTCCTCATTTGAACTGGATCTCTGAGCCTTGTAGAATTCTTTATTCACACTATTGCTGGGATAGATCTGTATGTTTTTATTGTATGCACTCTGAAAAGTCTTGTGTGTTAGGGCATCAAACAAATGCAGAACAAAGCATTTGCCTTTAGACTTTAAAGCATAAGATTAATAATTAGAGAAGGCTATGGGTTATTCTTGACAGCTAAACGACTTTTTAAAAAATTGACTTTTCCTTCTTTCTTTTGAATCTTTCCCTCAGGAAACAGCTCCCTGTAATAATCACCTTGTCTACATGTTTCTTCAACCCACCCCAGTCAGTTCTCTCTCCTGCTTTCTTTTGGGCTAATATTAGTGTTTGTCGGCAGCATAATTCCTTTTCTTTTCTTTCCAAGCTCTGAGTCATTATAGCAACAGTTATGCTCACAATAAAGAGCACAGTGCAGAGAGAGGTAAGAAAACCTGTTGCCAACATACAGGTTCCTCCTTTAAAGCCACAAGCCCAGTCTCTTGAAAATGCCAAAGTTATCTTCTTTTTCCAGTCACATATTGGATAAACCCACAAAAATCTATACATATTGGATTGTTCAGTTTGCCATTTGGAATTTGAATGTTGTGTGTGTGTGTGTGTGTGTGTGTGTGTGTGTGAATATGTGTGTAAATTTTAATTAGAAAATTTTGCTTGTAGAAATGTCTGCATGAAGTGTAAAAAGAAATTAAACCAGTCAGCTAGCATCAGTCAAGATACTAGAAACTTTGTTGTTGTTGTTAACAGTCTTCAAGTTGACATCAGCTCGTGGCGATTCTGTGGATGAGACATCTCCAAGCTCTCCTGTCCTCCACTGCTCTGCATAGTTCCTTGTGTGGGAGATTTAGAAATATCAAATGTTCCTCAAATCTTGTACAGAACATCACCTTATTTCATCTTGATGTTTCCTACTTCCAAAATTTTCCCTCTCCTGCAAGATTTTGGGGGAAACTCCTGAAGGACCCCCCCCCCCCAAAAAAAACTAATTAGTGTACCTCAAAGAGTATTTTTCTATTTCTTGAAACCATCAAGAGCAGTGATATTGTAACTCTTCCAACACCCCCCATCCCAAAAAGATGTTGAGTAGATTCCTGAGATGTGTATTAATCCATTTTATGGGAAAGATGAAGACTGGTTCAATTAAGATTCAGTCTCTTTCAGCAGAGTTCACAAGTAAAAGTGTGACCACTCATGTGTCACCCTGAGGCAAACATCAAAACAAAGCAGCAGGCAGTATGCAAAAAACTTTACTGGTTACATTGAAAAGTACATGCAAAACACAGAGAGAGAGTCCACCTTATCCTCCTTTCCTTGTAATTTTCACATTTTCTTGATTTGGTGAGACCATGGTGGGATTTGAGGTGAAAAATATCCTTGCACGCTAGAAATTGCCCACTTCTGAAATAGAGGCTTACGTTACTTTGCACAATGGCTGGTGTTAGCATTCTATGCTAAGCAAACATATCACTGTCATCGTGGTGGTTCAGCACTTCTTTGGCTAATAATGAAAGTGAATCAGGTGCCATCAGTTGGTACACTAGCATCCTTCTGTGTTTCCTTCCTTGATTAACATTTGTCCAAGTGTACACATATTTGGGACAGGCAAACCTTTGTAAGAGATAGGATTAGCACCTCTACAGTCTAATGCTGGCTTCTGTTAATCTTCCAAGGACATCACTGAGCCAAAATGAAGCACTCTTGCATACCCTCCAAAATTTCACAGATGAAAACTGGAACATGTGCAGCCAAACAACATCGGAGTGTCACAGAGTGGCAAAAGTTATTAATACGGAAGAACACACAAGCTGGGAGAGGCTGCAGCAGTTTGCCTTTGCCTGAGCCTCTTGAAAAGGGCAAGACTGCCAACCACCTGTGTGTTGTTTCGTCCCCCTCCCTACTTTTGCACTTTGAACAGCTGAAGCTGAGGATAGGAGGGGAAATGGTCGAAGAAGAGAAAAACTTGAATGTTTTAAAAGCAGCTTAAAAAGTGGGATGACATTAAAATCAGAACTGTCCCTGCCAGTTGAAGGGAACCTTGCATTCCAGCAGAAGAGAGCAAAGCATGTGCTTAATGTGGTTTGGAAATGCTTCACTTTGGCTAGAGACCATGGTCCTAGTGTGAGATTCTATGGCTGGACTGTTTTATTTTGTTTTTTAAAAAGGTTTGTTGTTAACTGTCCTCAAGTCAGCCCCGACTCATGGAGTCCCTGTGGATGAGACAACTCCAAGATTTCCTGTCCTCCACTTCCTTTCTTAAGTCTTGTAGTTTGAGGCCCATAACCTCCCTGATTGAATCTATTCATCTGACGTATGTTCTTCCTCTCTTTCTACTGCCCTCCACCTTTCCTAGCATAATTGTCTTTTCTAATGAGTCATGCCTCTTCATGATGTGGCCAAAGTACAATAGCCTTAATTTGGTCATCTTGGCTTCCAGGCAAATTTCTGGTTTTATCTGTTCAAGAACCCACTTGTTTGTCTTTTTGGCTGCCCATGGTATCCTCAGCACCACATCTGAAAAGAATTCTTTTTCCTCTTATCCACTTTCTTCACTGTCCAGCTCTTGCATTCATATGTGATGATGGAGAATACAATGGCTTGGACTATTCTAACTTTAGTGTTCAGTTGCATATCTTTACACTTTAGGATGTTGTCCAGTTCTTTCACAAGTGCCCTTCCCATTCTTAGTCTTCTTCTAATCTCTTGTCTGCAATCTCCATTGTGATCAAATGTTTGGGGACTCTTTTTTTTCAATTTTTCATTGTCTAGGTTGAATTTATACTCAAATTTTTGAAGTACCCAAATGCATATCCTCGGGGGCTTTGAACTGAACAACTTTCCCCAGATCACAAAATAAATAACTTTTTTAAAACAGAGAAAATTTTCAAAGGGAAGTTATAATAGGACGTGTAGGTTTATTATTTGAACAAGAAAAATATAAAATAAATACATAGATTAAAAACACTGTTGGAATTGCCCATGTTATGGGGGCATATTAACTGCAGTGTCATTTTTTGTAGCACATTCACTAACATTCTAACCTTCTGTCAGAAATATTGGCTTGACAAAGGCAAAAATCCCATGCCAGTTCAAGCAGTGTGGCGCATGTGTAGCCAAACACAGCAGCATCCATGAAAGGAGTGACAAATTAGTTTGGCTGGAGCATCACTTAAGAACCTGAAGACAGGAAAAGCAGTGTGCAATTGACAGGAAAGCAGACAATGGTGAGAGGTTTGATGCCTGAGCAACTGAATAATCAAAGGGCCAAGAAGGTAGGATAGCTCCCAGAGGAAGAAGGAAAGAAAAGTAAGCGGTAGCCTGAGAAACACATTTATTGATGTTGTATTAAATGTACTGTATGTAATAAAGCACACATTTGGTTGCAGGTGGCAAGAGAGAGAGAGACCAGAGAGTGATGGAAGAGACTAGGAATTTTAGGAAGAAGTGGCCAAGAAGGAAAAACTCACACTGGGCCTAAGAATGGAGGGCTACTTTTGTAGGAGAAAGACAAAGTTTAGAGACTTGGGGCTAGTAGCCAGGGAGAAAATGAAGCCATGGGAAATGGTAATGCATTTTGACTTTTACATATTTTACGTATTACCTATTCAAGTGTTGGTTGCAGTTCCCTTTTGCGGGTAGATTCTTAAAATAAGAGATGATCACAACAGTTGCACTTGGTTTGGATCTCCCCACCATCTCCCATGATTGACGCTTTTCCTGAGCAATTGTGTTGCCATGCACTTCCATGGGAGGGGGGGACTGCAATGGAGAGAGAGAGAGAGAGAGACTGTATTTCATTCTAGAAAATAACTACCAATTATAATTACTCACCCTGTTTTCTGGCTCAGAAGAGAAGTGAGATTGCTGTTTCAAACCACCCAGCACATTTTTGCCATGATTAGAAAATGCTCTACACCTTTTACAGAGCAGTGGAAGAGACAGAGGAATAATTTTTAATCCAAATGAAATTGAGGGGGTAGCAGGAAGGGAGCAGCTAAGCCAGTAAAATAAAGCTTCTCTTCCTCCACCTTCTTTAATTAGCCATCAAATGTATTCTGGAAAAAGGGGGCTCCTCTCACATTGGTGGAAAGGGGGTTCACAGTCATCATTGTAAACAGCTAGCTGGTTACCATTTTTCACCCCAACCCTATATTTAAAGATCAAAGTGAGAAGTAGAATTGGCTTGCTGGGATTTAGCAGCATTTTAAAACACTGTTTAGCTGTATTTCACAAGATACAGAGGGATGCAAAAGGGGCTGTGATTTTGGTAAGTACCGTTCTCCTGTAAACAAAGATGTATGTGTGTGTGTAGATATTTTAATATGTATCGATTCTCCTAAACTTTATTTGAATGCATCTATTAGAAAAGTTTAATGAGATACCTTTTATCTTGCAGAGATTACCTGTAAGTATGCTGTGGCAGACCTTTTTTTCTCTCTACTTCCACAATCTAGATGAATATTTTGTAAGTGTGTGAGAAAGCTCACTCTGCATTGCTAAAACATTAAGTGCATACCTTTATGCATGATATTACAGAACAGAGAAAGAGAGAGAGAAGAGATAAGCCAACCCATAGTTGCACTTGATAAGACAGAGCTGGTTACAGAAGCATTTCATTTTGTTATTCATTACTTTGCTTTAACTGAAATACAGGTTAACTTTTTAGTTCCATTACTTGTGTGCCACCTTGTTGGAGGGAGGGGGTGCAGGAAGGTGAAAGCAAACAATTAGGCAAGAGAAAGTAATACTGTATGAGTTAAGCATTGCAGCAATAATATATTTTTTGGGACAAAAGCAAGAACAGACCAGGAATGGAACAGGGAGTAAAAGCAATTTTTGGAACAAATAAATAGAATATGCTTTTTAGAAAGATTTCCCTAGGGAAGCCTGAATACAAGGGAGAGCTGGTGGTCTACTTATCTTGAAAAGAGGGTGAGTGGGTGTAGAGAAGAAGGAAGTGTCACCTTCGGTTGCTTGGTAACATCTCTTGGCCATGCTGGTATCAGATAAAAGAAGTCCAGTCGATGTTATACATTATTCATCGGAGTTTCAATCAAGGAATCAAAATTATTTGCTTACACTGGGGGACATCTAGCCAGATCAAAAGAACTTTTACTGGAAACAAGACCTTTTGCCACTGGCGGACGTCTCTTGATACATACTTTTGCAGTAAGTATTATTCTGTGTTCTGTAGATGCTGCCAAAAAGGGAAAAAAAGCACCCAGAAGAATGCAGAAGTTTTCTGAATCTTATCAGCTTACAAATATCAAAATGGTCTCACCAAGAGAAATTGGATGTCTGTGCTTTGGGAGATTGTAATGCCAGCTAACAAGAGAGGGACTCCTTGAGTCTTTCATTAAATGCTTTAATGGGTCCATGTAAAATAAAATGCTGAAAGAAAATACTTAGGGAAAGATGTTCCTTTAAAAAGAAGCAAAGTAGAAGTTTTTAATTAGTTCTTTGATTTTTCAGTGCTGTGAAGGCTGGATGGCCACCTTTTGGAGTGTTCTGGTTGTGTATAGCTGAGGTTGGAATAGATGACCACTGCAGTCCCTTCCAGTTCTATGATTCTATAATTCTAAGCTTGCAGTAAAATCCACATTTGTTTATAATGTTTATTGCATGCTGCGTTCTAAACATAAACTAAAACTATCTTGAAGGGAAAGAAAATTTGGGGATCAGTAGAAGTTAAGACAGATTGGGGACCAGTGATGACAAATGTAACAGCTGAATATTGTGGAAGCAACATTACATGCCAGACTGCACTGCAGCTTTCCTGTAGTGTAATTCAGGGTACTTGGCAAAGGGAGCTTAAATAAAAACCTTTGGCAACGATAATCACTTTCTACAGTGTTTTAAAAGCTGGCAATATGAAGTCATTTTGATCCTTCACATTTCAAGACTTGGGGGAGATGGTGTGGGAAAGGATCTGAATTGACTCATCTCTAGCACAAAATAAATCTAATATGGTTAGAACGAGGCGGAAAGAATGCTTCATACAGCTGTCATTTGCTTGCATTTGTATTGCAGTATTGCCTAGAGATCACTAGTTGCTTAGGATTCTAGTATTATGAGCATAATACTGTCACGGGTCTACAGGTTTCAGAATGTAGGATGCAACAGGTGGTGACAGGTGTTCATTGTCAGATAAACAAAAATGTGTATGTGTCTCTGTGTGTGCCTCACTTTTCAACTTATGGCAATGCCATGAATTTCATAGGATATTCTTAGGCAAGGAATACTCAGAGGTGGCTTTGCCAGTTCCATTCTCTGAAATATAGCCTACAGCACCTGTTATTCATTGGAGGTCTCTCATCCAAGTACTAAGAAGGGATGACCCTGCTTAGCTTCCATGATCACATGGGATGTAGTGCCTTTAGGGTGTTAAGGTCCTAAACAAAAATGCCAAAACACAAAATTGTGTGCATGTGTTTGTGAAAGAAACTGGGTTTAGGAGAATTAGATGCAGGATTCCTACCACCTACCACAAAAATTACAGGGGCTTAGAATGCAGAGACATATCTGTTAGTCTGGGATATCAGTATATAAAGGGATCTTGTAGCATCTTTGATGCTAACTGTGCAAAAGAAGTTGTAGCATAAGCTTTCATATACATGCAGAATAGAAATAGAAATAATGCAGTCTGACATAACTTTAACTGTCATGGCTCTATCCTACAGAATCCTGTAATTTGTATTTTATTGAGGCACTCGCCCTCTAAAGACCTTGTAAAACTACAAACCCCAGGATTCCATAGGATGGAGCTACAGCACTTAAAGTAGTGTTAAACTGAATTATTTCTGCATTATTGTGCACCCCAAGTCTATGAAACCTTCTTTTACTCAGCCTCAAAGATGCTACAAAAATCCCTTTGCATACAGTGACTTTATAACTTTTAACATATTTAATATTTTGGATTTCTCACACCTATCTCTTCTTTTTTCCCCCCAGGAAGTTGACTACATCACTTTGAGAAACCAGGGGAAATTGACAACAAAAGTCCTCCAAAATGGATAGTCCTTTCAAGATGGACTACCTGTTAGATGTTGATTCTGCTTATCGGCTGTTTTACAGTCAAGGAGCACAAGGTAATGAAATTTAAGAGTATGGTGGTGATGGTGGTTTTAACAAGTTGGTAACAGAAGGTAAGGGCACTGTTGCCCTCTGGTGGAAGAGGCATAAGAGAGAATCGATAGCTTGTTTTTCATGTATGAATTGGAAAATTGAGAGGCATGGGGGTAAGGCTATTTAATGTCCCTTCATTATAAAAAAGCAATATCTTTACCTGCCACAATTGTTTGTGATGAAATGTTATGTTTGAGGTCTATAGCCCAGCTATAGGACATCAGGTTAGCAAATGTTTCCAAAGTAGAGTGTCAGCCCTCAGAAGTAAACAAGGTGGTATCACTGAGCCTGGAAGGAACTGCAGCCAGTGGATGGAAACTGAATATTATCAGTGAATATTATATCACCTATATATCCTGGCCAAAAAGCCAGGTAAACCTATATGGCTGTGGCTGCGGTGAATAGACTGTTGGAGAGATAAAGACCAAACTATACATTACATTATTTATTTATTCCATGCATACTCCACCTGTTCTTCATAAAGTTCAAGGCAGGATATCCCTCCCTACCCTAGATTTTATTCTCACAATAACCCTGCAGTGTTACATTAGGAAGACAGACAGTGACTAGTCGAAAGTCACCCATTTAGCTTTATGGCTGAGTGTGGATTTGAACTTGGACCTTACCAGTCCTAGACCAACATTCTAACCATGATACCACATTGGTTCTCTCTGGGATTAGAACTCCCATCTAATTTTTCAAGGTTGTAAACTACCATGGCGAAGTGATGAATGAGAAGGGCTGCAGTGCTGGTAGAATGGAAGTAGGAGAGTAGCATTCTCTCCCCATTTTATTTTCCTGATTTTAACTGTTTATATTTTCCCAATCAGTAAAACATATCCAAATATCCATAGATTTATGCTTTTGTCTGTGGCTGTAGTCTCACTTTTCTTACCACCCCTGTTACTTTTATCACATTTAAGCACTGGGAAATCATGGACCTCCCAATGTGACATCTATTCCCTTTGCTTCCAAGAAATTGTGAGAAATGTTTGCTGACACCAGAGGAAAGCCTGGAAATGTTCTTGTTATATCAAGCTCAGAATTCTGTTGGGATGTCAGGTTTTCATCCTCAGAGGAAGAAGTGGGGAAAGGTGTCTTCAGAGGTCCTAAGCCTTTAAAGAAGGCTTTGGGGGGAAGAATAGGGAAATTTAAGACTTTGTGGAGAAATATATTTTTGTAGAAGCCCATTGCATTGATCAACATTACACAGATGCATCTGCACCTCAGACATAATGCAGTTCAACACTGCTTTAACTTCCATGGCTCAATGCTATGGGATTCTAGGATTTGTAGTTTGGTGATATGTTTTGCCTTCTCTGTCAGAGAGCTCTGGTGCCACAACAAACTACAGATCCCAGGATTCTGTAGCACTGAGCCATGACAGTTAAAGTGATGTCACACTGAATCAATTCTGCAGTGCAGATGCAGCCTCAGTCTGAAAGCCCTGTAGTTGTTGTAATACAATTCCTATCAACCTTTTGGCTAGAGATAGAGGTAGTCGTAGTTTGATATAGCTAGGAGTGTACTTCTCAGGCTAGGGAAGGCTGGCATAGAGTTTCCACTTACTGTGATGCTTCTACCAAAAACAACATATGACTGCAGGCATTCACTGTTAATGCATGGCATGGGTCCTTTCCCCCCCCAACTCACCACTGATCATTTTAAAAACAACATTATTGGACCTCAGGGCAAAAGCATTTGGGATATAATAACATTAGTCTTTGCATGAAATCGTAAATGGGCTGTGTATAACAAAGTGGTACCATTTTATTGATAGTTTGTGCCTTAATGAATATTTTTCTATTGAAAAGGAGTTCAGATTACATATAAACAATGTGCTGTTGCATTTTGTGTCCTCTCAAGACAATGGCTGGAAATTGAATGGTTGCATTATAAGAGGAGAAAGCAGAAGGATAAGACTTTGCCTCATCAATTCATGACCCTACCAAATGTTGGGCCTTTCAACAAATACATTTCTAGACATGCATATTGGCAGTAAGGACCAAATTCCACATTTCATTAAAGATGTACATTAGGATTAGGACTGTGGGGAGGAAACAATGTCAACTCTCCCTGCACTGTGATACTGAAGGAGAAGATATCCCTGCTCAATTCAATGGAGTTTATTTCTGAGAAAACATGTTCAGGATTGCATCACTGGTCAATCCTTATTTTGTTCAGGCTTTCCCATCCTGCACCATAGTTACACTTCACACTACGTACCACAAAGAACTTCCATCAGTTTAAGCAACAGACCAAAATGGTGTAACTGGAAAGAACAGAATAGCACTCTAATCTTGAGTGGGTCACATAACTGTCTTCTGTTATTTGAACTTGCCTTTCCAGAGGAAGCTACAAAATCCCCTAATAGATTAATTGAAAATTGTATACACCCTTTTCCCATCTGTGGTTCTTGGCAGAAGTAACATTAATTCATCATTATTAATCCATTCAGACTTTGGGAAGAGAACAGGATGGCATTTTTATGGAGGTGTTGATGTTTACTTTGCTAATTTAGTTCTAGGTGAATATAATATTGGATTAGTATGTTGATATTATGTAGTAATAAAGCCACATCTGAAGTAAGCAACTATAATTGGACTTATCTTTTATTCAGCCTGAAAAATCTACAGACTTTATATGTTTGCCATGTAGATTCTCCGGCATGGTTAAAAATAAGTTGATCAGGAAGTCAAAGTTTTGATACACAGAGAATAATTAATAGCATTCATTTTTGTTACACTTAATCTGTACCATACGGATCACTATATGATATCCTAGGGAACATCTACACTGTAGAAATTATGCAATTTGACACAATTTTAAGTGCTGTAGGCCCATCCTATGGAATCCTGGGATTTGTAGTTTTGCAAGGTCTTTAGCCTTCTCTGCCAAAGAGTGCTGGTGCTCACAAAACTACAGATCCTGGGATTTTGTAGGATAGAGCCATGGCAATTAAAACTAGTGTTAAACTACATTTCTACATTGTAGATGTATCCCTAATGGACACTTTTACATTTAACTGTTAGAAAAAGCATGAACCAAGCAATAGTTCCTCAATATTTTGCAGTTCTTCTCAGTAACAAAATTCTAATCTCTCCTGTATGATGTTTTCATGATTAGAATGAGATTGAAGTCTAATAGTTCAGACATAGTCCATGGTCATAATAAGCTATTCTGTTATGGTGATGCTAATTAAAGATTAAATAGACATCCAGCCACCCTTAAAAAGGAGAAAGGGGTGAGGGGAAAAATATAGCAGCGCCCTTAAGACTGTTTTTTATTGTTGCATGAAAATAAAAACCAATAGTTTTAAAAGTGCTGCCACATTCCCCCCTCCCTTCCTTCCTCTTATTTTATGCTAAAAGAGACTAACATGACTACTTCCTTGAAAACTAGGTCACCTTTAAGTGATACCTGACTTCAGTAATGAATGCACAGCACTCAATAACACACACCATACCAGACTGGTTTAAAAGATGATATTAATACTGTATTAAATATAGTTTGAATCTGTACCTATGTCAGATAGTGGAGTCCTGTGTTGGTAATATAGACATTGATAAGAATGCTGTATAATATCGTTTAGTCCCCATTTTTTAGCAACTGGGGGGGGGAGATAGGGTAATATGTACAAAACAGCATGTTCTTCTTCAAATGCTGTACATCTTCGAGGCCTGCAATTCAAAAACTGCATAAAAATGGGTGTATTAGGGAAAGGTGTACAAAATATATATGTTATAGAAAGTTGCATATGAAAATAAACATTGGTTTACATGCCTGTTTTAAAGGACAGAATGGATTTATGGTGGAAGACACTCACATGGCCTGGACTGTACATAACCTAATTAATACATCCCTAGACTGCATCACTGCAGGTGGATGAATCATGTGTTTGAATGTTCCCCTGTGTATCTTTTTTAAACCTCTCTGCTAATACATAGATAACCCGATTAGAAACTTTTTCACTGCTATGATACTTGGAGGGAATTTTTACGTTTGTCGTGGATTTTTATGTGCAAGTATATAGTATCCCCACCTGCTTATTATGCTGCGTATGAATATCTACCTTATTCATAAGCAGTGTGGTCTGGTGAAAAAAATGTATCAATTGTGCAAGTATTTGAATAGTTCTTAATGTCCACAGAGGTAGCTGTGTTAATTTGTTGTGGCAAAAACCACAGTCTTGCAGCATTTTAAAGACTAAGCTTTTGTAGATATTGGCCACTGACTCAGAACCTCGAACTGATTCATATGTGCCAAGTCTGAAGTTGATATTCAATTGTAAAGATGATAGAGGGTCAAGCTGTCTTAACTGGACAATATTCGATTGACCTTGATTCAAAGGGAACTTGATGCTTTTCTACTTTCACAGACTTTCTCCTTGGTAAAAACAACAAAAGGTTCTGTGGCAATTTAAAAGCTAACACAGCAGAACATGAGCTTACATCATGAGTTGCTTGAAGAATTATCTGACATTTCAGATATATAAACAGTACAAAAGGTTGGGTGACAGGACTGTAGATAGAAGAATCAAGGGGCAATTCAGTGCAGAAAATATTGAAAGTGAGAATTATGCCATTAAAAATTGGCTGCTCACAGAACCATAGCTGATAACATGGTCATCCTGGTCCTAAGTAAGCCACTTAGTAGAAATATTCAATTTTCCTGATTCAAAACTCTTAATGATAAACTGGAGCTTCCTAATGAATTGTAACTCAGCAGTTACTGTTCCCTGCCTCCCTTCTCCCTCCAATCTTTTTTACTGTTCTTTGCTCCACAACAGCAACCTTAAGATCACTAATATCCTGGGAGATGAAAATATTGTCCCACTAGGCATTTTTTTTACAAAAGTTTCTATTTTGATGTTAGGTTTTTGTCCATTTATTATTCTATGTAGAGACACGCCTGCTTGCCCTATGGAGAAGGGCACTGCTGACAGAAGCAGCATTTATCTTCACCTCCATCTTTTTGCACCAGCAGGTGGCATAGCAGAGAAAACCCATTACATTTCCAGCTTCTTGAAATGCATTTTTTTTTAACCAGGCTCATAGCTGATTAAAATGTTTCATTTTGAAAATCTTGTTCTAAACTAATTAATCAATTTATTGTTTAAAAATCTTGAATTCTCTCAGTATTACAGGAAGTTGTAAAGGTTGAAAATTGCCAAAATAAAGCAGGAATGACCCTGTTGTGTGCAATTTTTTCACCGGTCTAAGCTCTTTCCAAATGCCTCTTTCCAGAACTGTCTTTGAGAGACCATTAAGCATCAGACAAGTAACAGGTCCCTGACAAAAATGATGAGTAAAAGAGAAAATATAAGGATAATTTAGATTTACGTGTTCTTAAAGATTCACAAAACCTTTAGTAAGTGGATCAACTTGTCTGCTTCTGTCAGGAACTTCCATAATTTTTCTAAGGGAAAAAAGGTGACGTAAAGCTATGTGCCAGTGTGTACATCAACATATGGGAAGCACATCACCACTTGAAATCATAGGTTGGTGTCAACAGTATTAAAATCCAGTTTGGGTTTCTGAAACAGCTCTGTCAGAGTACACCTGCACAAATAACTGTATCCACAAACTGGTTTGTGAACCTTGCCCATTCACTCCACAACTAGAAGCCAGTAGGGAATCTGATCCTAATGATTGCCCTGTCTTTTCCAATGACTAATTCTAGTGGAACAATAAGGAGTTTTCCTACAGTGGCTACAATGCCAGCTTTCCTCTCTTGACTATTCTATTTTCACAGAACTCCGCAAAAATGAATCAAGGAATGATATCATTCAATCTGGAAGAGTGGAAGGAGTCACAAAGAATCAAACACCCAATTCCCACAATTTTTTTTCTAGGAGCGTTACAATATGGGTTAATTTTTAGGCCAATTCTCTTGGATCGATTGTCCCAAACTTTGGGATAGTGAGGTCCATACTACCAGGATGTTTTTCTATGCAATTGACTGAAGGGCAACAGAAGATCAACAAACATATCCAGGGGTAGCCATGTTGGTCATACAGCAAAGTAAAATAACACTCAGAATCTACAAAACAGCGATCAACCAAAATGCGCAAAATACATGATGCAAGCTTTCAAAGCTCCACTGACTTGTTCATCAGACAAAGGGGTTAAAAAGATACAGATGAAAGAAAGATAAGATGATGTTAAGAGTCATAAGCCTACATTTTGTCAAGAAGTTGTTGTTGTTTTCAGTTAATGTGGTATGAAGGGATATCCATGTAGGCCAGCGGATCTCAACCTGTGGATTGCAACCCCTTTGGGGGTCAAATGAACCTTTCACAAGGTCATCTAAAACCATCAGGAAACATATTTATGATGATCTTGGGAACCGAGACGAAAATCATTTTATGGTTGGGGGTCACCACAACATAAGGAACTGTATTGAAAGGCTGCAGTATTAGGAAGGTTGAGAACCACTGATGTAGGCAGAGGCCATTCTTTTTTGGTATGTGGGCCCTGGGAAACACAACAAGTGACTTCCTTTCAGATTCCAGGCTACCTCAGCAAGTGATACTTTTTGATTACAGCAACATAATTTTGTGGCGAAGCAGATGGGCAGGAAGGAGCAGCACTCCAAGCCCAATTGCTTTGGGGCCACAGCAAACCCATGCCAAGGCCCTGAGGACATCTCCTCTGTGGCTCCAAATAGGAGTGGGGAAAATCCATTCCTTGTGGGGCTGGTTTTGAGCCGCCTTTAGGCAGCCTCAGTGAAGCTCTGGGATGGCTTCAGGGCACTCTGGGGGTGTGTGTCATGTAAATGCCACGTCCCAGAGCAGTTGGAAGCCGCTCCCATCTGTACAAAATGTGTACATACATCACTATCTTCAAATTTCCAGTTCCCACATTATCGTACAACCATTATACCCCCTTCTTATTCAGACATTTTTCTACTCCCCCAAAGTAAATGAGAGAAGAGAGTTGTATTGCTGCTTTCATGTGAAATACTGCCAACAAGTGGCAGCTGTAACCAAGAACACTTAAGATGAAACACATGGATGTTCAAAGGTATAAACTAGCCCCAAGATCCAATACAATGTACAGTAATGGTTTGAGTGTTGGACTAGGAGACCATGGCTTGAATCTTCATTCAGCCATGGAAGCCCACTAAGTGCTTCAACCTTAGAGAAAAGCAATAACAAACTTCTTCTGAAGTTATCGTGCAAAGAAAACCATCGGATAGGTTGCCATAAATAAGAATCTACTTGAAGGCACATAACAATAATGCAGCAACAACCAAGTGGCCTTCTATGTGTGCGGTATCCACTGGCACATAGTAAATACTGTAGCTATAAGGGAGAATTATGTCATTTTTAATAACATTTCCTTTCAGGAAGTGAAAGGAGTGACTGTGAGCAGAGGGGTAGCTTTCCCTTATCAGAAACCAGTTTATACAGGGTGCTATTATATAGTATATATTGACAACATACTGACAATGAGTTGGGCCGTTGCCATATCATCCATTTTCATATTCTTCTTAGACAAATGAAGTTACTCTTCTTCCATGGACAAATTACTTTTACTGAGAAAGAACATTATACAGTGGGCTTTTGGCATCCGCTGAGGTTTGGTACCAAAATCTGTGGATGCTCAGGTCCCATTAAATACAATGGCATAGTAAAATGGTGTCCCTTACATAAAATAGTAAAAGCAATGTTTGCTTTTTGGAATTTATATATATATTAAATATATTTCAAGCCATGGATGGTTGAATCTGTAGATAAAGAATTTGTGGATATGGAGGGCTAACTGTATTCCATTAAGTGACTTAGATCTGAAGTGGAGAAACCTTTGGCCCTCCAAATGTTTTGGGCTACGACTCCCATAAGCCCTTACCATTGGGCATGCTTCCTTCCTGTTGATCACATGTCTAAGAGGCAATTTCTGTGCTCCTGCCTGCAATCAAAGCAACGGTGATAGCTCTGAAAACAAGAGACAGGACAGTGGGGCTGAGGCAGTGTCAGCCCAGCTGATTTGTGTGCATAATAACATGGCGTCACACCAAATTCAGCCCAGTGTGTGTGACTGCCATCATGTCAGTCTGGGGCCAGTCCAGGGCATAATGCTCCAGACTGTTCTCCAGATTAAGCAGCTGGTGTAGACATGCTCCCTTATTTGAATTTTTGGCAGACTCTGGTACCATAGAGCTCGCCTTCAGCACCACATCTCTCTTCCTGTCATCTTTTCTAATGTCATGCTTTCAGAACCATACACATTAGTTGGCAATACTGTGGTATTGATCATTATGGCTTTGGCATTTAATTATATTGAACTAATTTTAACTAAGATACCTAGAATTTATTCCTATAAATTAATGTATACACAAATTAATATATGCAGACTACATGAAACCTGCATCCATTTTTTGTTGGTAATGTGTGTGTGTGTGTGTGTGATTTGTAAGTGGCCATTGTATTATTCCCAGGTTAAGAGGATTTAGAATTGGCCCCTAAACACTATTAGATTCAGTAGGGCTTACATCTGAATAGACATGCATTAGATTGCACTGTCATATACCCTTAGGTTAAAAAAAAACTTAAGTAGGGGAAGAAACAGCACTGAGAATAAAATGATTCAAGTTAAAATTCTTGATACCTCAATTAGAATTAGTTCAATAGGTATCCTGCAAAAGAGAGTGCAAGGTGCACTTCAGCAATTCTGCCGCCTCTCAGTGAAACACCATAGGATTTTTAAACACGAAGAAGTGCACATTCCTTTGGGGATATTTCCAGAGGGTTGAAGTATTTCTCACCTATAAACATCAAACAGATTTTTCTCAATTCTTTTGAAGCCAAATTTCCTAAGCTTTTTGGTTTGGCTTTAGACACACGAACATCAACATAAAGTAAGCAAAAATCTTCTTAAGCTAGAACTCCCAGCAAGAAGAAACAGAGGAATTGAGAAATGGTGCTCTTAAAGGAAACATTTTGTTGGTCTTGAACTTACAACAGCAGATGCATTATGATCCCAGCTCTGAATAATTGTGACTGCCTACATGGGGGCAGGGGAATGGAAAAGTACCTTGACAAAGCAGAATTTCTTGGGATAAAACTGAAGATGAAAATTGGTTGAAAAGGAGGATATAACTCTCACAAATAAATTATTTGGGGGCAGAATATATATCAAACTGTGTGTAGCTGGTCATGTATATGAATCACCTTTTGGAGGACGAGGGGATATCCTGACGGATTTTACAGCTTGAATTCTCTGTTAAGAACAAGGAAGGGAATTGGAAATTGAAAAGTAAGAGAGAATAGGCTGAGTGGAGAGATATACAAGTCCAGGAGATACAGAGAAAAGGTAAAAAAAATCAATTAGGAAATAATAACTAAGCCCTTGGCTATGGGCCTTTACTCTATCAGGAGTGCTCTATAAGCAGTATGGAAGGAGACGGGTGAGTGATGTTGCATTTTGAACAAAAGCTCAGAATAGCTGTTCTGTTGTTCTAATCTAATATTTTGCTCTATTCTTTGAGATAATTTTGAATGTATATATCACTGACATATTACTTATAAACATTATGTGTTTGCTACATCAATATGCTTAAGACTGTTTAATCTCTCTTTTTAATGAGCTAACTTTCAAGCTATCTGCTATAACATTTGCCCCAATATAATTATACATTTGCCCCAATATAATTATACATTTGCCCCAATATAATTATACATTTGCCCCAATATA
>NC_056525.1:171384733-171413205 GCF_019175285.1 Sceloporus undulatus
GTAATCCCCATGTGCTAATGTTCTTGAAATGTAGTACTCTTCCAAATTTGTTTAGAAGTCTGGAGATTTTTGCATTCACTCCATTTTCCTTCAAGATTGCTTGCATCATTGCTTGCACCAAGAAATAACAGATAGACTTCCATGAGAAACTAAATGCTTAATTCTAAATTGTGGCTAACAGAGGCCATTCTCTGAAGGAAAGCAAGAAACAGAGCTTGAAAAGGTTAACTTTAGGGCTGCAATTCACACCAGTAGCTGGGAGATTTTGAGAGTTCTAGGCCAAAAAAATAACATTTTCAATATCCACTGATGTAGACCTTAGTCAATTGACTCAGATTTAAGTCAGACTCAAGTTGCTTCAATGACTTAAGTTGGACTTGGCTTGGCAAAAATGACATGACTTGACTTGAGACTTGTATATTTTAGTAACTGACCATAGAACAAAGCCATTCACTTTGAGCAGCAGGCAAGACATGACCCCAAAGTGTGAGGTGCCTTTCTCAGAAGGGAACAGTAAATGTGTTAGGCAATGGGCTTGAGGCAGAAGGATCCTGAATCTTCTGATATGCTTTTATTATTATTATTATTAACCTTTATTTATGAAGCGCTGTAAATTTACACAGCGTTGTACATGCAATGCTTGAGAAGGTTCCACTGATGTGCAGTGGGGACAGGATGCTGAGCAGACCTCAACCCCCGCTTCAATTCAATTGACTAATATGCTTGCGTTCCCTCCAAGAAATCACCTCACCTCCTATTAAAAATTGGCTCCCAGACTTGAGACTCTACTTGAGACCTGACTTGAAAGTATTTTGCAAGGACTTTAGACTCAACTTGCAACTTGAACAGAGAGACTTGACTTGAGACTTGAATACATCACTGCCAATATCTGAAAAACATTTATGAGGGCATCTGGGCCTACTTCTAAAACCATTTTGCATCTACTCAAACAAAGGGGGAGAGCAATTAACCTCAGATGAACAACTCCCAATATGGCCTCAGTGCAGCTCTAAAAGCATATATCAACTACATAAGGGATTTATATCCCCATTCACATCAAAAAGACACATTCCTCCAGTTCAGTGGCTAAGCCATGAATAAACACTAAAGTATGGGTGTTGCCATGAATTCAGATGCTCATCTGTATTTGTATCAGCTGAAGACTATTTCCTTGCAAGAATCTGCATTGTTAAATTGAGGCATTTACATGCACAATGTGGAGATACCTGTGAAAGAGGGTAAGAAACATAATCAAGTTTAGATATGACTTACCACTTGAACAATCACAGAAAATGTATTTGTGCCATGCTTCCTGGAGTAGAAAGTCTCTTTCTGCCTGAATCAAAGATGACAAAGTAAGTGTTTCCAAACAGGCAAATCCCCCACTGCTGCCACCCAATTAGACATTAATGCTTTCATTGAAATTCTTTGCAAAATATTCTTCAGAATGTACAAATCGATTAAGCTGGGTTTTTTTAAGGCTCAGCCTCTTTACAGTATGAGTTTCTGAAACTTCTTATTTGTCTCTGGAACTTCTTAATTGCTATGAAAACAATTGCAATGAAAACAAATTTAACTGTACTGCAGAAATATCACTGCAATGCTCTGGAAAATTCAAGCAGAAATTAGAATAAACGAAACTGTGGCAGTCACAAAGGTCAGCACATCTGATGAAATAAAGTTGCATCTATGAAATCATATGGTACTTCTTTCTCTCAGTCTCAAAGATGCTGCGAGATCCCTTTGCATAAAGGTCAGAATAGGTGGGCAAAAACTAGATTTGTTCTTTGTTTATATTTTTAAATCCAATTTCAATCCAGGTATGGAACATCTCCTTCTAGCCCTCAGTATGATATCTGATATTCTTTGGTTCGGTTGTTGTGTGCCTTCAATTTGTTTCTGACTTATGGTGACCCTAAGGTTAACCTATCACAGGGTTTTACTTGGCAGGATTTGTTCAGAAGTGGGTTGCCATTATCTTCTTCCAAGGCTGAAAGAATCCAATCAGTTTCCAATCGGTTTCCATAGTCAAGTGAGAATTTGAACCTTGGTCTCCAAGAGCCAGTTCAGTGCTCAAGTAAATACAATACATTGGCTTTCCTTGGTTTGGCATCATGCATAGATAAATTATTAAGCATTCCCTTCATTTCCTATACAGTCCGATTCTGCAAGCTGGAGGGGACCTAAAACATAAGCTGTGTTCAAGTTCATTTAATACCTTTCCAAAAAAGGACTAATAACACAGGCAGCACTTGCGGAAATATTATATACTATGTATTGTTTCCTCTCATGCTGGCTGCTTTGTTGTCACCATGAGGATTGCACCTTCCTGGTCATATTCCCCAGTCTAGATAAACAGAGAGGCAGAACTTAGAAAAGTTACTTCCTGGAACCATTTCCATTACCTTTATGAATGGCCTCCGAAGTTTATCTTCTGAGCTTCTGCTGTATCTTCCAGTGAAAATCCAGTAGAATACACAACCCTGAATCTGCAGTGACATAAAACAATGTAGCGAAAGAGCTAGATAAGGAAAGCTTCTGAGATATAAGTTAAACGTTCAGTCCTCAAGGTGCCATAAGGCTCTGAGTTTGTTTTGGGGTAACAAAGCTACCTCTTTTGAAGCACAGCATCAATGTGAACAAACTGTGAACCAAGAAGCTTCCAGTGCTGTTCCTACCATTGGGCAATGAGAAGCAACTACCTTAGGCAGCAGATATGGCAGCAGGAGCAATCTTTCAGCTATTCCTCACTAACTGTCCAGCTGTTTTCCTCCACTGAAGTACAGTTCTTGGGGGCCCTGTGAACCTACTGCCTCAAATGTATGGTGGTGGACCAAATGTTACCAATTTCACTACCAAAATCAAGGACCAAACTGTCAATCCATTCTGTTTCTGTATATGAACTACAGTGGTGGCATCAACTTGGACTGTATTATTCTATTTATGCTCCACTTTTCCCCCAAACCTGAGATTCAAAGCAGCTTGTAAGATTAGGAAGAAATACAAGTAAACACACTTATAGATTTTTTAAAAAATGTTTAAAATGGCATCTAACTGTTTATAGAATTAAAGGCATGTCAAAAATTTCTGTTTGAAAGAAAATTATACTTTTAGTTTTTGCTTTTCAACAGAGATGCACAACACACTAAGGAAAACCTTTCTCCTGCAAGGCACTCAGTTTCTGTAGGCCCATTGGTATAAATGGTCTTCCTCTGTCCATGAAAGGAACCAGTCTAGTTTCCTGTGATATATCCCTGCAAGGGTGGCATGACTAAATGATGGATCTTCCTTGTTATTAGAAGTTGTGGACATCCTCATATGGGCAGATCTTGTCCTTTTGTGTCAAAAGCACTAAAGTTCTTAAGGTAGCCCTGGAAGTCTCTGTTTAAAATAACACAAGTTGGCTTTCTTTACATTTCTCCCTTTCATATACACATGGCGAGAGAGAGAGTTTGGCAGTAATAATATTATTCTAACAGAGTTGTAATGAGGAATACTGAAAATCTATGTGAAGAGCAAGTTGTACTTGAAATATTCTGCTGCTCAAGTTGTTTTTGTTTTTGTGTGCCTTCAAGTTGTTTCCAACTTATGGTGACCCTATCGTGGGGGTTTCTTGGCAAGATTTGTTTAGAGGAGGTTTGCCATTGCCTTCCCTGAGGCTGAGAGCATGTGACCTGGCCAAGGTCTTCAATCAGGTTTCATGGCCAAGTGGAGAATTGAATCCTGGTCTCCCGAGCCATAGTCTAACACTCAAACCATTACGCCACATTGGCTCTCAAGAAAGAAGAGTGAATGGCACCCCACACCACACAGGATAGGTTCAAAGTCCAGCCAGGTTATTCCGGCACAAGAGGCAGAAATTCTCACAGGTGCCTCTCTCTAGCTTTGTAACAAAACACTGAGCATTTTGCTGCCCCTTCTTGACACGCAAAACCTAATGCCTAACACAAAGATCTCACTTTGCCTAATGGAAGGGCAGGTCCTGACATTGGCTGCCAATATGTGGAACACTTTACAGTATAGAGTGGCTGGAGAGGCAAGGTGGTGTAGTGGTTTGAATGCTAGGTTATGGCTCTGGAGTTCAGAGTTCAATTCCTTGCTTGGCTATGAAACCCACCAGATGACCTTGGGCAATTCACACACTCTCGGCCCCAGAAAACCTGGTGATAGATTCACTTTAGGGACACCATGATTTGGAACTACTTGAAGACACACAACATAGAGTGGCTGGACTCATAGGCTCAATGTTATTAACTATTTCTGAATACCTTAGCCTTTTTAGGACTGCATCTCAGTCCATTATTTTTTTTAAAAAAAAACACTTAACATCCAAAATCCACAAAACAGTGATACCTTTATTTGACCAACCAAAATGCATAAAGTCTGTTTTGTGGATTTGGGATGTTATTGGACGTTGCTGTATGGCCAGCACGACTACCCCTAAATATGTGGTGGGTTTTTTTGTTGTTGGTGGTTATTTTTTTAGGTTCAGGATCCAAATTATGACATTTGTCCCTTGCTTTCTCAGTTGGGATATTCTTTATGGGGGGGGGGACCTATCACTCCAACTTACATGTGTTTCTGTGTCTCTTTTGTGCATGTGAGAGAATCACATATATACATTCCAACAAACTTGAGCCTTAATCTGCCAAATTACTCTGCTTCAGATAGTCCGAGCGTCTCATAGTCATTATCAACTGTTTTGTTGACGGCGGACACACACACACATATACATGGAGACACTGTGGAGTCTTGGTTTAAATGTTGGACTAAGACTCGAAAGACCAGGGTTCGATTCCAGATATGCCATGAAACCAACTGGGTGGCCTTGGGCAAGTCACATGCTTTCAGCCTCAGGGGAAGGCCATGGCAAACCTCCCCTGAGAAACTCCTGCCAAGAAAACCCCATGGCATAGTGGTTTGAGTGTTGGACTAGGACTCTGGAAACCATGGTTCAATTCTCTGCTCAACCATAACATTCACTGGGTGGCCTTGGCCAAAGTCACACACTCAAGAGAATGGCAATGGCTACACCATCTGGACCAATCTTGCCAAGAAAATCCCATGATAGTTTCGCCTTAGTAGGAAACAAGTTGAAGGTACAAAACAACAAATATATATAATACCATACAGAGAGAGAGAGAGAGAGAATGAGTAGGTGGACAGATGTTCTCCTTTTCCAGGACATGTACTCCATTTCAATCTTATGCCCAGGAGGAGTATCAAAATGCCCTCCATTTGGAACATGACTAAGAACCCTGAACTTACATTCCAAGAAGTGTTTTGTAGCTTTTCTTTGCTCATGTCCTCTATTTTTCTTAAAGGTCCTTGCGATGCCTTTTCTTCCATTGTGGTTATGACATGTGGTCACTCTGTATATATTGACAGATAGATAGATATGTAAAATAATATATAAAATAAACATGTATAATATATAATATAATACTTATACAACCAGCCTTCCTTATTCACGGATTTTTTATCCATGGACTCAAGCATCCAAGACTTGAAATATTCCAAAAAGGTATAAATTCTAAATAGCAAACCTTGATTTTCCATTATGCTATGCCATTGTATTTAATGGGACTGGAGCATCCATGGATTTTGTTACCCATGGGGGGTCCTGGAACCAAACCCCAGCAGATACCAAGGGTCCACTGTTATACAATATCATATATATATACATATATGTGTGTGTGTTGTACATATATATATATATTATTTGCATTTTGTATATATATATATATATATAGTATATACACACAATATATGTAAAATAATATACAAAATATATAAAAGAAATATATATATATATAATATAAAACATATATGTGTGTGTGTTATACATGTATTATGTTTTATTTGTATTTTGTTTTGTGTGTGTGTGTGTACTACATATATTATATAAATAGTATATATACCATATATATGCAAAATAATATAACCATCTAATTAAGAATAATAATTGTAAGCTGCTCTGATAGCCATTAGGGCTGAAGAGCAGGGTATAAATACCATTAATAAATGTATTTTGCAATTATTATTTTATCAAGTTGTTTTGTATACTGGTCAACGAGTGAATAAATGTTACTACTACTACTACTAAATACCATTAATAATAATAATAATATAATAAATAATATCATAAATGAATATATAATATATGTTGTACATAATATATATGGCTTTTATACATTATTTGCATTTTGTTTTACATATATTTATATATGTATACATATCTCATATATACCATATATATGCAAAATTTTATATATATATATATATATATATATATGATATAAAAAATATATTTTATATATTATTTTACATATATATATATATATGGTATATATAGTACATATAAAAATATATATAAAACAAAATACAAATATTTTTTTTTTTTTTTTTTTTTTAACATATATATTCATATATATATAAATAAACATATATGTATTATAATATACATATGTACTATATATACTATATATGTGTGTGTAAAACAATATATATATATGTATATATATATGGAATTAGATAGATAGATAGATAGATAGATAGATATGAAATATCTATCTATCTATCTATCTATATAAATGTGTGTGTGTGTGTGTGTATTAGTGAGCCTCACTCTCCAGGCTTGTCTGGGGCTTTGCAGGGATGGGGGGATCCTGCCAGGCTTTGGGGGGAGCAGGGCAGGATTTCCAGAGCAGCTCCAGTCCAGAGATCCTTAACAGGTTTTCCTTTTCTCTGTCCCCACCCCTCTCCCTCTCTCTCCCTCCTTCTCTTCCCTCTCTCTCTCTCTGCCTGCCTCCTCCTTTCTCTCTTTCCCCTTCCTCCCTTCCTTCCTTCCCTCCTTCCTCCCCCCTCCTGGGGCTCCTCTGCCTCCTCTCCAGCTCGCCGGGCCACTCTGCTCACCGTCCCCACCTTAATGGCGGCATCATCCGAGGAGGAGATCGACCGGAGACCCATCCGGAGAGTCCGCTCCAAGAGCGACACGCCTTACCTCGCCGAGGCCAGGATCTCCTTCAACCTCGAGGCAGGTGAGTCTCCTGCAGCCCCTCTCCCCAGGCAAGGGCCAGAGGGGGGCTCCGATGGAGAGGCACACTGATGACATATGCACACCCCATGCACATGCACATGCACACCCCCTCTTTGTGTCTGCAGTGGGTGCTTCTGCTGCAGGGATGTGAAGCCCTGGCATGTCCTGGAAAGAAATAGAAAAGGATGGGGCTGCAGAGACCAGAATAAGTGGAGCTGGTCCAGATGCATCCACACTGCAGATATAATCCATTTTGACACTGCTGCCATGGCTCAAGGCTATGGCATTCTGGGAATTGCAGTTGGTTGTGGCACCAGAGCTACGCTCTCATGCCATAACCAACTGTAATTCCCAGAATGCCATAGCCTTGAGCCATGGCAGCAGTGTCAACGAGGATTATTTCTACAGTGTGGAAATGGCCCTGGCTGGAAGTCCTAGTTACCTAAAAGTTCGGAAGAACCATAGAATCATAGAGTTGGAAGAGACCCCCAAGGGCCATCCAGTCCAACCCCCTGCCATGCAGGAACTCTCAATCGAAGCATCCCTGAGAAATGGCCATCCAGCCAGAGAAGGTTAAGAAGCAACATAATAGCCGCCTTTCAGCACTTGAAGGGGCGTCGTGTTGAGGGTTTGCTGCCTTGGGACCCTGTATTGTGAGAAAGGTGGGATATAAGAAAATGATGATGGTGGTGGTGATGATGATGGAGCAAGCTTGGTTTCTGCTGTGCCAGAGAATAGGACCTAGAACAGCGGTCCACAAACTCTGCTCTTTAACAGATTTGGGACTTCAGCTGCCAGAATCCCAGACTGTTGGCCCACATGGCTGAGGCTTCTGGGAGCTGAAGTCCAAAATTTCTTAAAGGGCACAGTTTGGGGACAAACAAAACAGCTTCATTTATATACTGCTTCATACTGAAATAGCAATGTCTAAGCGGTTTACAAGCATAAGCTAATTTGCCCCAACAAGCTAGGTATTCATTTTAGTGACCTCAGAAGTCAAGCTTGTGCTCTTGGTATTGAACTCGCAACCTTATGGTTTTGAGTGAGTGGCTGCAGTCCAGACATTTAACCCCAGCGCCATTGGGATCATTGACCTAGAGCAGTGGTTCTCACCTAATGCCGCAATCTTTTAATACAGTTCGTCATGTTGTTATGACCCCTGACCGTAAAATTGAGGCGTCTAGGTTCCTAAGGCCATCGGAAATATGGTGTTTTTGATGGCCTTAGTGACCTCTATGATAGAGTCATTCAACCCTCAAAGGGGCCACATTCCACAGGTTGAGAACTGCGAGCCTAGAGCAATGGATCCAAGCTACAGGAAAAGAAGTCCCACCTCAACATTAGGAAGAACTTCCCATTCGCCAGTGGACTATGCTTCCTCAGAGAGGGATGCAGTCTCCTTCTTTGGAGGTTTTTAAACTAAGGCTGGATGGCCATCTGTCAGGGGTGCTTTGATTGAGAGTTCCTGCATGGCAGGGGGGTTGGACTGGATGGTCCTTGAGGTCTCTTCCAACTCTATGATTCTTTGACAACCCCCAAACATTGCCACCTTCTGGGTTCTCTTCAGCTTTTCAGCCTCTCCTCTGGCCTGAATGCTTTCTCAGACCCTTACTCCATTTTCCCTCCAAGCTCTGCATTCCCCTTCCAACCCTCCACTTGCTGGCTTTCCTTCTCATGTAATCCCCTCCTTGCTTTCTAAACAGGCTTTGCAGTTCTGGGCCTCTTTTCCTCGAGTCCTTTGCTTGTCCTTCTTCAAATGTAGATCCCTTACCTTCTTTCTCCTCTTCAAGGTGTTTGCTTCCCTTGTCTCCTAGTCCCAGGGTGCTCCTTCTTAGGGATGCCCTTTTTAGAAAGAAAGAAATACATAAAAATTCAGAATCAGTCTGTTTCAATTTCTTATGAATAAATACATTCAAATTCAATAAATTCAATAAATAAATAAATTCAAAGTCAGACTGTTTCAGTGGGTTTTCTTCCTGAGAAGATCCCTAATGTAGGAGAAAGTTTCACCTGCTGCTTCTAAGAATGTGTGAAAAGCACAGGATTGGAGCTAATAACAAAAACTGGCTTTATTTTTGCCCCGACAATAATATTTCTCTCCAGTCTTTCATCTATCCTAGGAACTTCATATTTCCTATTAATGTGTTCAAACTCACCTGATCCCACCTTTAGGTTTTTCAAGCCCTTTCCAAAACACTAAGGACATTATCAGACAAGGGAAACTGGAAGTATAATCCAATGGCAATCCGAAGGCAATCATGGGGTTTAACTTTATTGCATGATAGACTACCACACACAATTTCGGGTAATGGGAAGTCAGTCCGAACGCAATCATGGGGTTTCACGTTATTGCATGAGAGGTGATCACATGCAATTTCGGGCAATAGCAAACTATTTTCGGGAAATGGGAAGTCAGTTTGAACGCAATTCGAATTCACGTAAATTCACTGAACTAGCGAATTCACGTGAATGCATTCTGGCCCCACTTTCTTTTCATTCAAAATAAAGAGAAATTCCTCCCATGTGATAAAGTCCCCAAAGGGGGGAAGCTTTGGCTCTCCAGGTGTTTAGTACTACAAGTTCCATGGTCCTTTACGTTTTGTCTGGGGCTACTGAGTGCTGTAGACCAAAACAACTGGAGGGTTAAATGTTCCCTACCCCTGAAATGGATTTTGATCCCGAACTACGGTCTGGAACACACTGCAGAAATAATCCAGTCTGAGACCACTTTGACTGCCCTGGTTTAAGGCTAGGGAATGCTGGGAACTGTAGTTTTGTGAGACATTTAGCCTTCTCTGTCAGAGAGCTCTGGTGCCACAATAGACTACGATTCCCAATACTCCCTTGCACTGAGCCAGGGCAGTTAAAGTGGTCTCAAACTGAATTATTTCTGTTAGATTATTTTGGACCTACCTCTCACAACTCCTCAAGATCTTGGGTAGACATTTGCCCATAATCCCTGTATCACAAGCCTCTCTCTCATTTCTCGTAGTGGTACTTAAATCCTGCAGTCTGTACGTCAAATTAGGCCTTCCTTGCAATCTGCTCTTTACCTGCTTCTAAAAGATTAGCAGAGAGAGGCAAAGCTGATCTTTGGACACTGTACTCTAGTACTCTCCACTGGAGAGAAAATTTGGCATGCCTCTTAGCCATACACAGACCCCAGGGGCAAAACAGGGACTTGTAGCAGTGTTGACTATGGGGGGATGACATAAGATCATTGCCCCCCAAATAAGAAATTTGCCCCACCCATGAAATTCTCCATCAGTCCTCAAATTTCTAGCACTGCAGGGAGTGAGACATTGAATTTGGTTCATACTTAAGACTTCTTACATTTGCTGTGTTTGCATTCCCTTGGTGACTTTGCCTGCCTCTTTTACTTAGAGGCCTAAACTGTATTTCTAAATGATCAGCTGAAGTTTTAAATTACTGAAATGCTAGAACTTTGGAATGGAAGGAATATTTCAGGGGGGCAGAATTATTCTGGGGGAGTCGATACCCTCATCTCCTGTATTTCACCTGACAGCCCTACACACACAGCCCACATTTGCAGATCATTCATGCTCAAGAGGCCATAGAGAATTCTTACCTAAACATCACTTCCTAACAGGACTTGGTAGCAAAGATTTCTCCTCCAAAAAAGTCCCATTAGCTTAATAACTGGAGAATGGTGGTCAAATTTATGTACTTGCAAGAACTCCCTGTCCCACAGCACACTAAAACATGATGTGGGGTGGTTTTGACAATCTGGTGTTTTCCTGCTTAGTCTTGAAATGTGGCTGTGTGTCTCTGTCACAGCCCAGTGTGACTTTCCAGTCCCTTCCCACCCAGGAAGATGTTCTTGTAAAAATGAATGATAATCAAACTGTTCATATACATTGATTAGTTTGTCGCTTTAAGTAACAGGCTATACATTCCTTTCTGGTTGTTAAGATATGTCAATATGTCTGAAGCTGTGGTGGGTATAATTTTCTAGCTGAAGAACCAAAATGTGATGCCCAGTTGCTTTGAAAATGTGTTATTTGAGACAGAACTATCAGAGGATGAAGGGTATGAGACTGTATGGTGGAAGGATGTGAAGTGTATCAACTTGTTGTGAGCATGGTGGACAAAAATATCATGGATAATGCTATGACCTGACAATCTAAACACATTACCAATTGGAAGAAAATCCAGGTCTTGAACATCAATTCAGATCAATTATGCCTTTGTCTTGTCTTGAAGTTCCTTTTTGATCAAGGCTGATAGGAACTTTCCATTCCTATGTGAATATGACTTATGTGTCTTATATATGGCTTATACTGTACTTTTTCTCCATGAAATCATGCACTGAAATATGTTCTTATAGGGGTGTAAATACTCAGCAAAGTGCTGGAGGATGTTTTCATTAAGTCGCCCTCCATCTGATGCTCTCAGTTTAAAAATACAATACAAATTGGTTGCTAAGCAATGTTTATGCAAATGAGCAGCTCTGAAATGTGCCTGTAGTAAGCATTTAACCCTGTTTTTAAAAAAATTAAAAAGGTCCTTAATCTAGATGAGGATCAATACTGGATTAAACAAATGTACTCTAATCAGACGGTTTATATAGCTGGGGGGGTTAACTGGAAAGCATGGAGAAAACATTAAAGTATATATCCTACTTAGGTATGTTTTTTAAAAAATTCATAATCCACATTGCTAATATTGTCACTGAAAATTACAGAAGTTATTTGCATTGCTTTCCAAGAAGGAACGTTGAACTATTAACTGATGCTGAAATCTTATATTGCTTTATGTGCTCATTGCTTGCCTTTGAGACATTTTAGCAGAACGCAAATGGTATGTCTCAGTATTGTATCGACTGTTCAAGTTTTTTGTTGTTGCTGTTGTTGTTGTTTAGTCTGTTCACTGTTATGAACAGTATTTTCAAATTATTATATGTACCAGTGAGGCCAGCAACGAAATGTTGCAGTGTTGAGATGTTTCACCTGATTGGCCATGCCTTTCCCCAGGATATTCTCTTCTGTTCCATACATCACATGCTTTTTCCTTCCCAGGATACAACAGTCAGTCAGCCAGTGGTTATTGAGCATATTCAGCACCTAATTTTGGGATACCATTAAAAAGTTTAATAGTAAATCTTTTTCACTTCTTTCAATCTTGGGTTTCCCCCAACCTGCAAATAACGTTGTTTTGGGCAACATAAGTAACCATGCTAATCTTTCAACACTGAAAGGCTTCAGGAAGAAAATGCCAACCTAATAGTAGCACTAGGCACTGTTCGCTTCAGTGTGGTGCTGAATGGAAATGTCTATAAACTAAAGAAAGAAATGGATATCTTACCGTAAAGACCTGTTTTAAGAAACTGCTGATGCATTGAGGCCTGCCTGTAAAAGTGTACAAGTGAGCAGGAATGCATCAGGAAAGAGTAAACAGTGTTCTCTATGTCTGCCTGTATGTATTCAGTTCACCTCTTCAGTTGGAACTAGAACAATTCCATAGGCACTGGAAACATCTTCCATCTCACTTCTCAGTTAATGCATTTGTGATTACAACTCCTGCTGCTCAGTTGCTGCTTTCTTTGCTATTTTGCCTGCCAGCTGCTACTTCTAGGCTTCTTTGATCTGGTCATTCTTTTGTCCTAAGAAAACAGCTGGGATTAGCAGCATCAAGGTATAGCTTTTGCCTGTTACTCTGTTTGATAGGCTCTCATGATAAGGCTCATATGCAGAGGAACTCCACCATTCTTAGCAAAATAAATGGCTGAGAGCCAGCAGTTTTGTTTACAGTACGTCTTTGAGCTGTAAGTTATAATTATACTATTACTGCTGTTGTCTGTGTTGGCGGACAACTGAGAGAGTGCATTTCTCATGCAGTTTGGGAATAGTAAGGATTTGCTCTGTTCCTCCAAAGCAATTAAATAGGACAACCTTTGGCTGACCTTCTCATCAGATTAAATTAATAATTTTCTTCTCTGTTTTGTAACACATTGTTTTGTTAGATTTTTCACAAATATTTGTTTTATTATATTGCGTTGCATGTGCTGATGGCACACAGTAGATGTGCCATTGGTATACTCTCAGTGATCCTCAAATCAGTCATATTAGAGAGTTTCATGACTCCTCAAGAGAAGCAGAGAGCCATTACTCTCTGCGTGGTGATTAAAGTCTGCAGGGGTAGTTTAAAATTGACAGTCATGATAACTTTGGTGACTTTCCCAACCTCCAATGGCATCCCAACCTGGCAATGACTAGAACTGTGGTTTTGCACAGGGCTAGACTAGAGCTGAACAACGAGGGTGAGAATATCTTCAGACCTTGATTAATAGATCAGGTTTGCTTAGATTATTGATTTTGAGGAACAACTTGAGATGGGATAACCTTTTCACAGTAGAGTGTGAAAAAGCTCATAGAAAAGTGAGAAGGTCGTTTTAGTTCATTTTTTACCCGACTACATCAAATCCATACCTTCCAATCCAAATATAATGCCAAATTCAAGTTTCATCTAGATGTCTGAACAGTTGCAACCTCTAATCTGCTTCATGCACCAAAAATGTGATTGATAGATGCACATGTTCAAAGCATAAAAAGTACATTTTTTCGAAATAATCGTGGACATAGTTTATTCAGTGGGGAAAATGTACATGCTGCAGAAGTGCACATAAAGCATAAATGCATAAAGGTATGCATGAGCATGACATGCAGATTTCCACATGAAAGTTTAAAAAAACCTCACAATCCTCACACCCAAGTGGAATGCATTTACACGTGAAAATTGTAGAACCTCAAGAATTTTGAGTTTTGTTCACTTGCATATATCCTTGTTCATAGATTCAAACCATCTTACTTTTATCTTGAAATGATTGAAACAATTATTCCAAAAAAGGATGTAGGGGAGCGAAAGAGACTTTCTGTTGAGTGGAAGTGAACATGAAATAAGATAATAACTAATTCATATTAGAACTGAAGTCTAACACAAATCTGGACAGCTTATTTCTTGAGGGAGTCGGAGGGCTTCAGATCTGAAACCCTGAACATTACTTCACAAGCATCTTGGTTACAGTGTACATTGTTTTAGCTTTCCCCCCTTATGGTAAACTTGTAATATATATGGCTCTTCACTGTATTCATCTGTTAAATCAGACCTTCATTATTCATCCCTAAGCACACTGAACTTAACCATCAGCCACCCACTGTCACTTGGTTGGTGTTTGGGGTCCTCCCCAGTTTGCTAGATGATTGACTGCACTTGGCCTGGTGGATCCTGTACTGAGTAGGCTACTGTTATATTTAGTAATATGTATATGCATAGAAAAACATAACCAGTTATTGCAGCTGAATGAACTTTAGAGCTGGACAATTCTGCAATGCTACTGGGATAGAAGCTTTATCTGTGGAAGCAAATATACAATTGAAATGTATGTCCTCTCAGATGGGCCCTTCTCAAATGGCCAGTTCTCTCTTCACATTATGCCTTTCATGATAAGACAGCCACAAACAAAACACACAATCTCTTCATGAGTGAAACATTTGTGCTGCATGTACAATATGGTCCACGTTCGTTTAGCATTTTTGGAAGCAGGGTCTGAACCTTTCCAACATACTGCTTTCAAACATTTTAAAAGGGACAAGAACACTTCTCATATATTTGTCTTGTGTGTATTTCATGGGGTTTTCCATACCTGAGTTGAAAATGTGCAGTGAAAATTGGCCCAGAGTCCAGCATTAGAGCAATATGACCAACTTGCTATAAACATGGGGTTCACTGTTCTGCTGTAGACCAAGACGAAATCTCTCAGATAAGGGCCGATCTGGATGTGGACATTATAACAGAGATAGAAAGAGAGGTGTACAGTGACTCTGTGGACTATGTTAGACTGGATCATTTTGAGTTTGTAAATACCGATGAAGTGTACAAGATTCTTGGAAGTATTAGGAAGACAACATGCCCCCTTGATCCTTGCCCATCATCGTTGACTGCCCAGGGAGGGGATGCAACAAAAACATTATTACAATCTATAATTAATGCATCCCTCAGGGAGGGAAGATTTCCATTGAAATTAAAGCAAGCAGTTGTTAGACCGCTTTTGGGGAAAAAAACCTCCCTGATTCCACTGGTGAGAAACAATTATAGACCAGTCTCCCTTCTACCATTCTTGAGCAAAGTGATTGAGAGGGCGGTTGCCTTCCAGCTCCAGGCCATCTTGGATGAAGCCAATTATCTAGACCCATTTCAAACCAGCTTCAGGGCAGGATATGGAGTTGAGACTGCCATGGTTGCCTTAGTCAATGATCTCCATCTGGGCATTGACAGGGGAAGTGTGATCTTGTTGGTGCTCTTGGACATCTCAGCGACATTCGATACCATTGACCATGGTATACTTCTGGAACGCCTGAGGGAGTTAGGCATTGGGGATACTGTGCTCCAGTGGCTCCAGTCCTATCTCTCAGGTAGATTCCAGATGATGATGCTGGGAGACAGCTGCTCTTTCAAGAGAGAGCTGACATCTGGCATCCCTCAGGGTGCCATCCTCTCCCCCATGCTGTTTAACATTTACATGAAGCTGCTGGGTGGACCATCCAAAGACATGGGGCGCGATGTCATCAGTACACTGATGACACCCAAATTTATTTCTCTATGTCTCCGACTGCTGCAATGACTAGGGATGGCATCTCTCCTCTGGATGCCTGCCTTCAAACTCAGGTTGAATCCAGAGAAAACAAAGGTACTTGCGATAGGTACCCCAAGTCTAGGGATGGAGATTTGTCAACCAGTCCTGGACGGGGTCACACTTCCCCTAAAAAACAAGGTCCGCACTTTGGGAGTATTCCTTGATCTGTCTCTGCAGTTGTCATCTCAAATAGATGTGACGGTCAGGAGTGCTTGGTGTCAGCTTCGGTTGATACACCAACTACATCCCTACCTGGACCAAAGGGACCTTGAAGCAGTGGTACTTGCACTGGTAATCTCTCCATTAGATTTCTGTAATGCACTCTACTTGGGGCTACCCTTGTACCAAGTTTGGAAGTGTCAATTGGTTCAAAATGCGGCAGCCAGATTGATCACCGGTACACCGAGGTTTGACCATATAACAACAGTATTGAAATCCCTTCACTGGCTGCCAATCAGCTTCTGAGCCCAGTAAAAGGTGTTGGTCATCACCTTTAAAGCCCTTCATGGCTTGGGCCTGAGGTACTTGCGGGAACGCCTCTCCCTACACCTCTCCCACCCCACACACTCAGAACATCTGGGAAATTTTTATTGGGACATCATAATACCAGGTTAATGACAATTTCCCATAGGGCGTTTACTGCCACGGTTCCAAAATTATGGAATAACCTACCGGAAGAGATCCGTCTTATCACTACTTTAGAGGCCTTTAAGAAGGCACTCAAAACGGATCTCTTCCAGTGAGCTTATCCACCGGACTCCATATAAAGGGTTATGACAATTGCTCCACTCTTGACTATGATTGTTGGCTAATTGATGAACTGATATTTTAGAGAACTAATAGGAATGTTGGTTAATTCATATTAGTGTTTTATTGATTGTATTTTGTATTATTGTATCATTTTATTGACGTAATCCCGCCTTGATCCATGGGAGAGGCGAGAAATATAAATAAACTTATTATTATTATTATTATTATTATTATTATTATTATTATTATTTATTAGAAAAGTATGTTAAATAGTGCCTTTCCCATTTCTAGTTGTGGGGAGTGAAATTTCTATATTCACTGGGAAAAGCTTTATTATCTAGAAAATATCTAGCCCATCTGAATTTGGGACTGTAATCTAGAGGTACGTATTGCAATGGCACATGTCAAGACCATTTTTCTGGCCTGTGGGATTCTAAACTGTGAGGTGGTTCTTTAATATGGTGTGGTATCAGAGTACAAGTCAAAGAAAGGTAAATTTCACAATACTTCAAATAGCTGGCCAATTGCTACGGAAATGTTTTCACTAAAACAAGACAATAGACATTCATCTGTGATGGCTCACTTTTATGCTATAGTATTTTTTTTAAAGACATTTTACATTTTTTTCATGTATATGCATGACTAATACTTTTCCAGAAAACATGTCTGAATTGAGTTTTTTAAAAATGTACCTCTCTGATCTTTGTAACATTAGTTTAAAGTAGATTTCTCATCCTTTCATGAGCATTTAAATGTCTGTGAAATCAATTTTGTTACCATAGTTTAAAAGGTTTTCCCCCCTCACCCATGAAGCATATTTCAACAGTAACATTTTGTTCTGAGTATATAGTGAGCACAGAGCTTTATTCTCATTAGTTGCTTCATGAAATCAGATGGATTTTATCAGGAGATGAGGACTGGTCCTAGTCCATGAATGCAATCATTTCTTTAATTTACCTAGAGTATCAGTTACTGGAATATAAATAATGAAGATAGTAGTAACTCTCAGTAATTTTGTTCCAATATTTTATTTTTTGCCATTTGAAATATTAGGATAATCAATTTTTAATGAAATAATAGAATAATTCCATTTTTACAGCTTCATCAGAATGACCAGGAAATTTAATGACTTTTTGAAAAAAGCCATTTGAAATATAAATTGACTCGGTTTTGGAAGCAGTTGCTTTTATGACACACATATTAATTTCATTTGGGTTAATGAATGTGCAGAGTTGCAGAATTATGTGGCTACCCAGTGATATCTTATTTTCTTTAATAGCCAGCTAAACAGACATATGATATCATCAACATGCATGTGATACGGCAAACATTATCTATTGCTGTTATCCATAATTTGCAATGTCGTTGGATGGACAGATGTCTGCTTAATCAAGCCTGTAGATCACCACTCCTTGGTTGCCTGTGGCAAATAAAAATTTCCTGTGGCCAGCCAATTTGGGACATTTGCAAATATTGGTTCATTTATTCTGTGGGACCATATGTGATTAGTGCAGATGGGTCAGTTAGCTTTTGCAGCCTTAGTTGCAAGCTGTGGTTAATAAGTTCAAAATACGATTACTATGATGTACAAAAGTGATCCAGTGACATCATTTTGGAAAAGCTGGCTGCATGTAACAGAGGAATGAAAAGTAGACTGCCCACTTGTTTTATAACAATAGATGTGACACTTAGAGTACCAATGCATCCTAGCAAGGCTAAAAATAAAGACAATGTTTGTCTTCATAGAGCCTGGGAAATATTGATTCACTTAGTAATAAACTGTATTCATCATCTGCAGCATTCATAGTGCATTCATCCAGTGAGGTGCTTTGTGCCTTTCAGTTCACACTGACTGATGCAGCCTGGGATTCTTGGCATCTCCTTTCCCCCATTTCATGCCCCCCAGGGCCTTGCTGAAAAACATTTCCAGGAAATTGGGATAGGGTGATGCGGATTAAAATGAGAATGCCAGACAGTCTTTAAATGTGGTTCATTCTATTAATTAAAAATCCATTCCCTATATTGCAGCTCTCTTTCTGCATGGACTCATTGTCCTGGCTCCAATTGCCTTTAATTATAATTAAATGGGAGGGAATCTTATTTATACTGCTGCTTAAATACAGAACTGCTTGCCCCAATTTTTCTAGGAGCTGTACATGGACAGAAGCAGGTCTAATTGGACAGGGAATTGCAACTACATATCCATCCTGCCCCTACATATCCATCTTGTGCAAGTCCAATCCAGAGGTGGTGGCCAGATCTCCAGAAAGTGGGAAGGAGAAGCTGGATTTATTTCTACCTGTCCAAGACCCTGTATACCAAAAAGTGACTGGTGGCAGTAGCTGTTGAAGCAGACTCTGTTATGGTGCTTCAATACAGCATTTAAGAAAACTATCCATGGTGGATGAATCCTGTCTCTAGAATAGGTTTAACACTTTAACATCCATAATAGATTCACCATCACACTAACATGGCAGTCACCAGTATCACTGAGTAATATATTTTCAGTTTGTAGAGATATGTGCACCCGATCTTGGCAGCTTCTCATGATGAGGCAAGGAACCCTATTTGTGTCTAGGCACATCCGAGGCCAATGGAGCTAGAATCCTATACCTGCATACTAGTGAGCAAGCTACGTTGGACTCAGTGGGACTTACTTCAGGATAAACATGTGTAGGATTGCACTGTTAGATGCCTTGGCTGTATCATGAGCAGTGCGTGTAAAAGAAGAAGAAGAAGAAGAAAAGACACTGTGTATAAAATGCTGTAAAGCAGATTGTTATGCATGTCAAGATCTAGTGTTGTTACCTGAAAGTCAGCAAAGCAGGACTTTGATAAATTGGACCATATTTCTGACAAATCCTTCAGAAATAGTGATCATGATCTAGTCAGATCAGTCACGGAACAAGTTGCTCAAAGGTAACCTAAGTAAGGATGAGTGTACTGTACTGGCAAGCATGTCATAAGCAGAAAACAGTAAGGAGACAAGCTGCACGTGCTCTAAGATGATAAACTGATTATTCTTTTTAAAATAGCCTATTTTATTTTAACAAGAATAAACAGTGGACCATCTTAGAGAATGTGGACCTTGTCTTCTTACTGTTCACAACTAACTTTAGTCTTTTGTGGGTTTTTCGGGTTATGTGGCCATGTTCTAGAAGAGTTTATTCCTGACGTTTTGCCAGCATCTGTGGCTGGCATAGATGGCGAAATGTCAGGAATAAATTCTTCTAGAACATGGCCACATAGGCCGAAAAAGCCACAAAAAACTATGGATGCCAGCCATGAAAGCCTTCAACTTAATTTAATCTCATTGCTTCCAATGGAACTGAGTTATGATCACCAACTTTAATTGAAGTAGAACCATTATTATTTATATAGTGTTCTGGCTGTGCATAGCACTTTAGAAACACAACCTTTATTAAGGGACAGGAATCTTTGATTGCCATACCCAGTATCCTCACACTTTGCACCATTAGAAAGTATTTCCTGTCCAGGGATGTTGGCGAACGAGACACATACTCCATTCCATAGAGGGTTCTTGTGCCCTTAAATGCATCATAGTATGTATGTATGTATGTATAACATTTGTATATCATTTGCCAGCTCACTGGACCCCCAAGTTGATGCCCAACAGGTAAAAACATTCAAAACTGTAGAGATAACAAATCTTTTGAGGATGCTTTGATTTAGATTTCCTGCATGGCAGGATGTTGGACTGGATGGCCCTTGCAGTCTCTTCCAACTCTATGATTCTAAAAACAAATGAAAACACTCTAGCATTAACATCACATGCATAGGGGCATGATGATCCCAAAGACCAGTCTTTGGAAAAGTTCTTTTTTTGAATGACAGCTCCCCAAATTCCTCAGCCAGCTTGGCCAGTGTTGCCAGGACTTGGAGAATTTGAGGAGATGTAGTCCAGAAACCCTTGACCTTTCAAAGCTCTGCCAAAGGTTTGCAATGAATGGAGCATTTTGGCTGATCTTGATTCTTGGAACTGGTTTTTAAGGGGATGGGCAACCTGAGGCTTTCTGTCCAATTTGTGTACAAGTAGCAAAGTGGGGGAGGATTAAGATCACTGTTACCCCTTCTTTTCATATTACCCTGTTAAGATGATTGTGCATGCACACACATACACACAATTCTCTCACACATTATTTTTTGGACAGTGTCCATTCCTTACAAGTCAAGAAAGAAAAGAAAAGGTCACCTGAAGACAGAATCACTGGCCAGAGGCGTGAAGCCTCTGAGAGATTGCTTCTAAGTATTAAATGCTATACTTCATAGTGTTTTAGGAGGAGTGGCTCACTCTTGCTTGAAGATAAATTCTCAGGATTTTCAAGGGATCTGAACATTTAAATGCCAAGGTGGAGCTTGCAGGCCTGACCAAGGCTTGTGCAAGATTGCTGGAAATCTGGCCTACTCAACATGTTTCTCCAGTTGGCTGGAACATAGCCTATTACTGTCAGTTCTGATCATCTGTTTCTCCTAGTGATAAGCCCAATACCCAGATGTTAAATATGACATGTATTATAAGAGAAATAATTTTATTCAGGGCAAGGATTTCAGAGTGACAGTGGCTAGTTTTGAGCAATTGATGTCATTTATCTCTTTGTGAATTTGGCTAGTGCATTAGACTAGTTCCAGAGCAAGATCTGAACACAGATGATGTAGCCACCAAGGGTGGGTATAATCATTATTAATAAATAGAAAATAGTAATAATAAAGAAGGACTACTCAACATGGAAGTGATCGTAGTTAATGTCTGGTCTACAGTGATGGCACGATGATGGCACAATGTCATATCACAGTGTTGGCTGTCTACAAAAGCACAGTCACTGGATAAAGGCAACATGGGGAAGCAACCTAAATGCACAGTGAGCCCTTGGTATCCCTTGTGGTTTGGTTCCAGAATGGTACCAAAGTCTGTGGATGCTCAAGTCCCATTAAATAAAATGGCACAGTAAAAAAAGGTTGTCCCTTAAATAAAATAGCAAAATCAAAGTTTGTTTTGGGGGAATTTATACCTTTTGGGATTTTCAGGCTATGGGTGGTTGAATCTGTAGATAAAAAATCCGCAGATGTGGAGGGCTGACTGTTTTTATTTTTGTAAAGGACATCTACATCATGGCCTCCACATTAGCATATCTGGCCTTCCCTGGGAGGAACAGCTATTTTGTGATTTGTAGTGGATTATGTTCTTCCAATGTCCATAGTATTTTTATTTATGTATACAAAATACCATTGATTGCAACCTGCAGTTATTATCATAATGTAGAAATCATAATCTAGACCAATGTTTCCCAAACTTTGGTTCGCCAAAGTTTTCAATTTCAACTCCCAGAAACCCCCAGCCAGATTGGCCAAGACTCAGGAATTCCAAAACATCTGGAAGACAAGAGTTTGGGAACCACTGATCTGGACCTACCCCCATCATCTCATGATCTTTTTTCAAACTATACCATTGTTTCAGTCAGGTATGCATGTTATGCTACATCTTGACATTCTGTAGCAAACAAGGCTTAACATCTCTAAATGGTCAATGTACCTGAGCCTCCTTCCCATTTACCCCTTTACTTTGGGCCTCATTGATGAGAACACATATACCTAAATTATCACTTTGATTAAAGACCATATAATCTGTTAAAGTCTTTTCCTGAACCCAATTAAGGCTGCTGTCTTGTCTGCAGTTAGCAGTGTTATATTGACTTTATGGGGATTTAAGGAGCCTAACTGTGTGCAGAAATTGCCTGGCTGAATGATGGTGTCTACTGTCTGTTATCTCCTTCTTCTGCATTTATGAAAATGATACAGTTAAAATGCTGAGGAAGGAAAGGACAGTGACCAGACTGGATTTAATGAGAACAATGAATTGCTGCATCTAAAGCAATCTGGCAAGTTCATCCAATCGTGAATGAGTTTCATTTTGTTGTATCACCATAGTTATTCACTAGTGGATTCCATCAGAGGTGAGCTGCTGCAATTCCATTATGTATGGCAGATGTTTCCAAAACCATTTTAAGATTCCAGCTGTGCCTAAATGTTCATGTCACCATTCTAGCCCACAGCCTGATAACTGTAATGGAAAAGCCTTATAAAGGTGTTATATACACTGTAATTTCCCTAATTTTTACTGTAGTTTCCTGTACAGTAATAAATTCCATATCAAAATGCATTAGATAAATTGTGAATAAATGAGGGAATACCTTGCTTTTTATGTGCCAAAAGTCTGGGCTGCTAAAGACTCACTTTTGGTCGTTATTTGCACTTTTTCACTTTTCATTTTGTTGTGTATACATGGAACATGGAAAGAGCTCTGAGTACATTTTAGTGCACAGAAATGATGAGGAAAACTGTAATTAACAGACAAATATAGAAATACAGATATTTCCCTTTATCAAAGCCTGAGGCTGAAAACTGAACATTGCTAGCAATTGATTGCTAGGGATTTTCAGCACTGAGCAAATAGTGATATTAGAACCCAGCACAGCATTTGAGAAGGATTGCTATTAAATAAATATATAAAAAACAAACAGGCCCCTTGTGTTCAGAGTATTGCATTATGCAAAGCTGGGGATATTGCTACCTTTCAAGATAAGAAGAAGATTTCAGGCAGAGGAAATCATTTCCAGATCTTGTAAAGTTACTCCTTCAAATGAATTAGTTATAATCCAAAGGAAAGTCAGTGTGGTGTAGTGGTTAGAGTGTTGGACTATGACTCCGGAGACCAGGGTCTGAATCCCCACTTGGGTGACCTTGAGTGAGTCACATTCTCTCAGCTTCAAAGGTAAACTCAACCCTTCTCTGAGCAAGTCTTGCCAAGAAGACCCTGTGATGGATTTGCTTTAGGGTCACCAAAAGTTGAAAATGAAGTTACACAATAACACAACACAATCTGAAATCCCCCAACAAAGAAGTGAATTGTTATGATAATCACAGTTTTTAAAAACAACTCTTTATATTCCTGTTTTCTGAAAGTAATTAAAACAATTGTTTGCATTATTTTTTAAAAAGCTGAATACTGGAGGTGAATGCCTTGTGATGCAAAATACTTTTTCATCTATCCACCTCATAATTGCTTCAATACTCACAACATGGGCAAGGCAGCAATGTGAAACAGCATCAGCCAGTATTTAAACCATATGATCCTCTTCCAACTAGTGAGGACCATAACCATGAAAATCACTTTATGATTTCCAGTCATACTGCAAAAACAAAACAAAAAACCTAACCTCTGATTATCTTATAATCATTATATAATGTACTTATTCCTTTGTTATTAGAAAAAGGAATAAATTCTAAGTCAGTCAGTCTTTGTAGCAAGTTAGTTCCTAGTCCTATTTTAACCTCATTTACCATAAAAAAAACCCACACATGTTGCTCTGAGACAAGATCCAAAGGTTCATTTATATGTTATTTTTCTAAAATGTACATTGAGAAATGTACCATATGAGTGAATACAGACTGCCAAAATAAAGCTGCTTCAGGTCACTTTGGAGGTATGCTGTTTAAATGATACATGCATCCTAAGAGTCCGGAAACTGCCCCAAAGCTGCACTCCAGACCTTAGGACTGGATTGTGGCTTTGGCGTGGCTTCGGGACACTTAGGATGCATGCATCATTTAAAAAGCATACCTTCAAAGTGCCCTGAAGCAGCTTTTTTTTGGCCTGTCTGTATGGGGCCAAAGCAATGTTGGAGGTAGTATCTTCCTACAGGCACACTCATTAATTTCCTGTGCATTCTGTAGAATAGTCCAACAACCTCAGGTAAGGAAAACCATATTTATTTAAAGGCTCAGGGGCTATACAGATGGGCAGGATCGGTGCCACAGAAAACGCATGCCACAGCACCGATCCACCCTCCAGCTCCTTTTTGTACCTGCAAAGGGGCGCCATAGCTGCTGCCGTGTGGCTTGATAATGCTCCTTTGGTGTAGCTCCATTTGGATGCTGCGCCAAAGGGGCGTCATCATGATACACACCATCTGAACGGGTGCGCACCAAGATGGCACCCAAGCAGTGCGGTGAGGGCTTTGAGCGTGAGGGTGCGCAGCCCTCACCCCACCCTCAAGACGGCACTTTTCGCCTATCTGTACCCGGCCTCAGTCATCAGTCAATACTATTCTGGGAACTGGAATCATGATGACATACTCAAGAAGTGCTTTTTAAATGGGTAGAGGAGCAATCATTTTTGGAACAGCTAAACCCTCCACTAAGCAATGTCAGCTTGGCATGTTTTGTTTGCATCAGATGAAGTCATATTCGGCACTGTAGTTAATTCAGCAAGTTGTAGCTGTCCATGTTGAGTGCTCAACCATATGTTTTACATGCAAAAGTTTTAATTCCTTACAACTCCAATTAAGAAAGGATTGGGTAGTGAGTGATGGGAAAGACATCTGTCTGTGATTCTGGAAAGCAGTCTTGAGTAGACCATGCTGGGTCACATGTTCAAAAGAAAGTTTATCTGATCATAAGCAGTTTTTTTGTTCCTAGTGCCCCATAATAATCTGAACAGATTATGTTTTTTTGGACTGCAACACCTCTACTCCCCCGATAGCATGGCCAGTTGGATCATTTCCATAGGCATTAGCTCTGTATAATGGTTGTCAGCTTGCTTATAAGTAGGGCCCTCCATGAGCTATGACTCTTTCAAGATCTGTTTTTCTTAGTTTTTCATGTTCTTTCCCTACAACCCTAATTTAAAAAAAAAACGCTTTTCATAACAGTTTGTAACAGAATGACTAAGTGAAGATGTTCAATAAAAGTGGTAATAAAAGCAGTAGGAGGAGAGGGAAATGGATTCAGCAGCTGCTGACGTTAGGCAGTGGAATCAGCAATAGCTGAAGAGGTCAGATAATCTTCATTTAGTGAAGAGGTTATATCTGCTGCACTGCAAACAGATCTGCAAGGCACTATTATGTCCATAAATTACATTTGGAGCTGACTTGCTTTGTGTTCCTTTTGTGATATCTATGATGTTAGAGAAAAATTGGTTATCTTGTTGAATAAAATGTACTATAACCCTATCTAGTCTTATTGTGAACTAATTCTGGGTGGCTACATAAGCTCACCAGCTGCTTTTATCACCTTCTAAGGCTCTTTCTGGAATTTCAGTCACAGCCTTAAAGTGGATTAGATGAAGATGTCTCGCATTAAGATTCTGTGCCAACATTAGCCAGCATTGCAGTCATGACTAAGCGAAGCTGGGAGAGGCTCTTGAGCAGAAGCTCAAGGTAGAACAACTCAGCAATCTGCTTTTCCTTCTCAGATGAATGGAAAACTCCACCATAGAAAGAATACTTTTTAAATGAAAGAGACTTGCCATTTATCAATGGAAATGTGATATTCTAGAATACCAGACCCATCCCCTCAAATAAAAGTCTGTACTGATTCTCTCCCCCACCCCAGTGCAAGGAGCAAACTGCCCTTCTGAGAGAGCAGCTAGAAAAAACAACTCCATATGGCAGTGGTTCCAAAACTTTGGTCTTCAAAATGTTTTGAACTTCAGCTCCCCAAATTCCTGACTGTTGGCCAAGCAAGCTAGGTCTTCTGGGAGCTGAAGCCCCAAACACCTGGAAGACTAAGGTTTGGGAACTACTGGCATGAGGGAAACACAATTGTTGTGAAAAGGGCATGGAGGAATTGATGGCAGTATGGTTAGCCTCTTTCCCCTAACACACCATTACCAGGGATGAGACTGTTTGCATTTAAAAGGAGCTTGCAAAGAAAAAAAGAAAGAAAAAGCAAACCTAAATATGCCTCCTCCATCACCACAACCAGCACTGTCACTACAACCCTGGTCTCTTAAACCTCTGGATAAGGTCTTGCCACACATTGTTCACAGTGGGTTTGCTTTCCAATTATGATCTCTTCCCTAGACCCACAAAGCTCCATGACAGGCTGAGATAACACAGTATGCTCAAGACATTGTTCATTTCTGATTGCACAGTATGGAGGCTTGGTGTGTGTGTTTTGTTTCTGTGTTTTCCTTCATGCCTTTTTAAACCCCTTTGCTGAGCATTGGGGGGGGGGGAAGGCTGCTAGGAATCTGCACACCCCATTGTTTTATCAAAGCCATTATTTTTATTGTTATGTTTTGCCCATCCTTTTAGTGCAGCTGTCTGGATATATTTATACATACCCATAAAGGAAGTCATTTCAGTCTATAAACTTCAACTACCCTGTTCCTGGGGGTTAACTATTTACCTCAAGCGATGCTCTCACAACTGCTTTTACATCCCTCTGGAAGCTGTCTTTTCCACAGTCCTCTGTGTGTAGCCCCGTGGCTTCTCTAAATTAGATGTCTTCATAACCTAATCCTATAATGTTTCACTGCAGTGCTGGACAAAACTGTATTGTTTATTTTTGTGACTGCCTATTGCAGTTCCAGTGTGACAGCTTCGTGCAGTATTCCATGCTGCTGAGGTTTTGCCAATGTAGCCAGCTCAAAACACCAGTAAGAAGATACACAGGCAATGTTGGGGTGTATCCCTGCTCCACTGATTTCTGTGCCACATAAGGTCTTTGTATACCACTACTATGTGGTGTCTAGCTTTATTCTTTTTCTATTTTTTAATGGATGATTGTTCTAGCTGTGATCATTGTTTTCATATACCACATCTTTTGGTAGAAAAACTGGAAACAGGCAGAACACAGTATTTTACACTAGGGAATGCATAACCTGAAATACTTGGTAACCTCACTGGATGGATACCAAGGGCCCAATGTATATAGGGGTTTTTTAATGCCAAAGAGAACATGGCCAAATATCTACATGCCAGTTTTGAAGAATTAACTTTAGGATCCATAAAACTAACCTCTCTAATCTCAACTATCTGTATAGGCTGCTGCACTGGTGAAATTGCAGTTCTCTTTGTATAAGGTTGCTGTCTCTTCAAGAGGAGACAAAGTATTAATTTCAGATGAATATGTACATGCATATATTACACAATTCAAAGTGCTCACAGATTTCACATGTTTTCTGACTAATAGCACTGAGATGAAAGTTTTGCTGTTGATGTTGTTGTTTGCCTTCGAGTCATTTCTGACTTATGGCGACCCTAATGTTAACCTATCACTGACTTTTCTTGATAAGCTTTTTCAAAGGAGGTTTGCCATTGCCTTCCTTAAAGGCGGAGAAAGCCTGACTTGCCCAAGGTTACCCTGTAGGTTTCCATGGCTGAGTCTAGCACTCAAACCACTGTGCCATGCTGCCTCTTAAAGGTAAATTATAATCTTAACCTTAAATCGAGATGAAAGTTATAATCTTAAAAATAGGGCAAAAGAATAAAATGTAATTGACTAGGTTCAAAGCTGGCCAGGTAGCAATACTAGGTTGTTGAATACCACAAAATTAGAGGTAGGATATGATTTTTGAACTAATAGCTAGAGGTATCACAAAATTAGAGGTGGGATATATTACTTTTTAAGACATCCCCCAGACTGTCACTATCTGGTGGGGATTCTGGGAATTTCCTTACTGTTCCTTATTTTTTTTCAACAAGAAAAAGAAATACAGTCAGCCCTCTGTATCCATAGATTCAACCATCCATGGCTTGAAAATATTTTAAAAATATCTAAATTCTAAAAAGTAAACCTTGATTTTGTCATTTTCTATAATGCCACTGTATTTAATGGGACTTGAGCATCCACAGATTTTACAATCCATGGGGAGTCTTGGAACCAAATCCCAGCAGATACCAAGGGCCCACTGTATACAAAAACTAGAATGGATTCCTTTCTTTGAACTTTTTAGATTTCTGTTCACCACCAACAACATTAGGGTTTGCTTTTGTTTTTTCACATGAGAGTTCCTGCAGCTAAAGATCAGTCACTGTTTCTTGCATACATCCCCTAATTTCAACTGCTTTGTCAATGAATTGTAAAAATCAAGCTTTGAGCAACTGCTAGTGGAAGTTACAGTCTACAAATACTTTTAAAATGAAGCCGGTGGGTTTAAACTGATTAACAGCCTGAGTTGCAACATGAGCAAATAAACATCTAGGGAGAAGCACTAAAATGGCAGTT
>NC_056525.1:171418205-171453117 GCF_019175285.1 Sceloporus undulatus
CGGTATCCGGCCCTTCAGCAGCGGCGGAGGTCTGGAGGAGGTCGGATGCCGGCGCAGGAGGCCTTGAAGGCCTCCGGTGCGGCAGCCCTGCTTCCTCGCCATCCGCCGTGGGAAAGGCCCGGTGGCGGTGCTGTTGGGGACTAAGAGGCCTCCAGCACTGCCATCACGCCCTTTCACAGCGGCGGCGAGGAAGCCGAGGCTTGGCCTCCGCAGCAGCAGCAGTGGAGGCCAAACCGCTGCACCGCAAGAGTAAAGGTGAATAAGGGGAGGGGAAGGGAGGGATGCGGGGAGGGCAGGGAGGAGGGAAGCGAGGCAGGGGAGGGAGCAGGAACTTTTGTTCCAATTGCGGCACGCATGCACGTGCACCGCCATTAGAACAAATGGGACTTGAGCATATGCGGATTTTGGTATACGTGGGGGGTCCGGAACGGATCCCCCATGTATACCAAGGACCCACTGTATATATTAAAAGTCTTCTTGAATAAAAATGTCTTTGCCTAGTGGCAAAAGGAAATCAGAGAGGAACCCAGTGGAAAGGCATTCCATTTCCAGAGGGTGAGAGTGGCCACCAAGAAAGCTCTCTCTTGTGTCCTCACCAAATGAGCCTGTGAGGGTGATGGGACCAAGAGAAAGCCTTCCCCTATAGATCTTAGGGCCCTTTCAGGTTCATATGGGGTGATATGGTCTTTCAGATAGTCTGGACGTAAGACATGTAGAGCTTTATAAGTTTGGCTCTACCATGCTCCTTATCAGTTCCTAGAGCTGATGCATCTCTGTTCCATTTGGTGGCTGAAAGGCCCCAATAGCACAGGTCAGGTACCAATGTTGGAGCAAAGGTTCTCTGGTGGAAGCCCCAGAATCTCTGTTCTGATACACACAATATAGGTTGGTGGTAGTGTTTGGAATTACAACTGACAGTCTTCTTCCCAAGCTGTATGATGTGTTCCAGCTGTGCTCTTTTTTTATTCATTGTCTATTATGTTAATATCCTGTCCTGTCTACAAGAAGCTCAGAGAACCACATACATGACTCATCTTCTGCCTCCATGTTATCCTCAAAGCAACACTGTGGGTAGATATTAGGCTGAGAGAGTGGCTACTTAAGGGCCACACCATGAGTTTCCTGGCCAAGTTGGGATTTGAACCTGGGTGTGCCCAGTTCTAGCCAGAACTCTAACCACTATACCTAGGAGTCCAAGTAGACCATAAGTTGAACATGAGTCAACAGTGCGATGCGGCAGCTAACAAGGCCAATGCAATTTTAGGCTGCATCAATAGAAGTATAGTGTCTAGATCAAGGGAAGTAATAGCCCCACTCTATTCTGCTCTGGTCAGGCCCCACCTGGAATATTGTGTCCAGTTCTGGGCGCCACAATTAAAAAAAGACATTGAGAAACTGGAGCGTCTCCAAAGGAGGGTGACTAAAATGGTTAAAGGTCTGGAAACCATGCCCTATGAGGAATGACTTAGGGAGCTGGGGATGTTTATCCTGGAGAAGAGAAGGTTAAGATATGATAGCCCTTTTTAAATATTTGAAGGGATGTCATATTGAGTAGGGAGCAAGCTTGTTTTCTGCTGCTCCAGAGACTAGGACCCGGAGCAATGGATGCAAGCTCCAGGAAAAGAGATGCCACCTCAACATTAGGAGGAACTTCCTGACAGTAAGGGCTGTTTGACAGTGGAATAAACTCCCTCGGAGTGTAGTGGAGTCTCCTTCCTTAGAGGTCTTTAAACAGAGGCTAGATGGCCATGTGTTGGGGATGCTTTGATTTAGATTTCCTGCATGACAGGGGGTTAGACTGGATGGCCCTTGCGGTCTCTTCCAACTCTATGATTCTATGATTCTACCCATGGTAAAATACTCTTTTTATTTTTGTGGCTATCCATATAAAAATTAGCTTATCTATTCACATGAACTCGTATAGCATCCTGGCTGCTCTTTTTCTTTCTGGTAAACTGGCCTGAACTTTAGTAATGCAGCCATGGAACAAGTTTTTACCTTGAAAATCTTGAGCACAGAACAATCAACACCTGTATCTTTCTTTACTGTGCAGATATCAATTAGAAACAATAAGTATGTAAGCAATTATAGTTGCACCATCTCTTGCTCATTCAGTAAACAGAGCACATTATTTTTTAAAAAAAACCTCCTATTTTTCTTAACTAATTAATTAAATCCTGTGAATCTAATGTTACATGTCTGGTAATTAGCATTTCAGTATACTTGGAACTGATCGTTAAATACTGAAGTAATAGTGCTGATAAATTTCTTAAGGATTTTGTACATCAGTTCCCCTACCCTAAGAAGGTTGTGATCTATTGTTTCTTTGTGGTCTCCAATCTGATTAGACCAAGTGTCCTTAACTTAATTTACAATACAACAGCTTTTCCATACAATGAGGTCAATATCTGTTATATAGTTCCAGCACACTTTTAAGTGAGACCGTGGCAAATACTAATATAAGTACTGTATACGAAATATTCTTAACTATTATTTTGCATTTAAGCATAAACATCACAATTAACCTGAGACTCAGTCTAATAAAGTGCTTTTACAACAGATCCTCTTTATCAAAGTAATAATATATTTAAGCACATCTTTCACCTTTCAGAACGCTCTCCTTTTTATTGAAGTGCACAGAAGTAAAAAATGCTGAAGCATAACTTAATCATATGTATAGAGAGTTGTTGGTACAACTGGATTTTTGTACATTTACTTGGCCTGGGAATAAGCCCATTCATATGATGGCCAGTTGCACAGTCCCATGAAGGAGCTGTTCTCGATTTTATTCCATAGTTGCTCTGAGTTGAATGGAAGCTTCCCCTGAGATCCCACTAACCATGTCCAAAGCCTCACAAGAAGCCACTTGAGCCACTGAGGTCTCTGCTTATCCACCAGCGTCACACAACGAAGTTGCAGATACTGGACCATTACCATTGGCTTCTGTAGTGGGTCAGGCTCCTCCTGTCACCTCTGTAGCTCTAGGGCAGTGATTCCCAAACTTTGGTCCTCAAGTTTTGTTTTTGTTTTGTTTTTTTAGACTTCAACTCCCAGAAGCCCCAGCCAGCTTGGTCAACAGTCAGGAATTCTGGGAGCTGAAGTCAAAAAACCCAAAAGGCCAGAGTTTGGGCATCACCACACTAGTGAATTAGGATGAGCCAAGATTTGGTTAGATACCCCGGGGTATTACTTTATTAGATACCCTAGGTACCTTCTTGGGAAATGGAGGTGACTGCTTCATGGGAGTACCAGCCTTTTCTAAGGTCTCCAGCCTTATCCTCAGATGATGAGGATAACTCCAGAGGTAGATACTTCAATGTTTACCTCTTTGCCAGACTGTGGCCTAGATTTGCTGATGGGGGGTATGCATATAACCCAGGCCTAAAACACTATGGGGGAGCATGGACCTAAGCAAGTCCTAAAGGCCTACACAAGTCACATGGTGGCCTGAAGAGGGGCCTGCAAGTTCAATAGAGGCTTATTAGCCTATCAAGGGTCTATTTGATTAATTGCCTGGGACCGTTAAATCCTCCACAAGCCAAGGGGAGGAGGGGTGGGCCTAACCAAGGCCTGAAGGCCTACACACAGTCTACCAGCCACATGGTAGCTTGCAAAGGGGACTATGGGTCAAACAGGCCTAAATAAGACATAGCAGCTTAAACAATGGTCTATTACTGTGACTCCCAGTTGTTTTGGACTTCAGCTCTCAGAATTCCTGACTGTCAACCAAAATATGAAGTCCAGAACACTTGGAGGACCAATGTTTGGGAATCCCTGGTCTATTAGATCAATTGAGCCATAAATAAGAAGTCCTTTGGATGCCCAACCAGTGCCTATGCTCCAGCTATCTCCAGACTGATCAACCTAGCACCCCACAACTCCTGGACTGGAAGACTGTAGAAAACCTGATTACACAGGAGTGAATTCAGTTAAATCATCTGATTCTATGACATTTTTTAACATTTTTGCTTGTATTTGTTTTTCTTTGTTATATTCCCTCACTTTTATGAAATAGTTGACCGGGTGGATAGGCAATGGAAGGCAAATGGGGATTGATCATTATATAGACTTGCTAAGTTTATGGGAATCTGTTTTATTCTACAGTGCTTTCCATAGGTTCAAGTTCAGAAGCTATCTTGTTCTACTTGTCTCTCTTGTGTTCAAGCAATCTGACAAAAATGCATCCAAAGCTGTATTTTCATTCAGTCATAGAATCATAGAGTTGGAAGAGACCACAAGAACTATCCAGTCCATGCAGGAACACAAAATTAAAGCACCCTCAACAGTTGATGTCCATCCAGCCTCTGTTTACAAACCTCCAAGGAAGGAGACTCCACTACACTCCAACGGATTGTGTTCCACTGTCAAACAGCTCTTACTGTCAGGAGGTTCTTCCTAATGTTGAGGTGGAATCTTTTTCCTCTAGTTTGAATCCATTTCTCTGGGTCCTGTTCTCTGGAGCAGCAGAAAACAAACTTGCTCCATCCTCAATATGACGCCCCTCCAAATATTTTAAACCGGGCTATCATATCACCTCTTAACCTTCGCTTCTCCAAAATGAACATATCCAGCTCCCTAAGTTTCTCCTCAGAGAGCATAGTTTCAAGACCCTTCACCGTTTTTGTCCGCCTCCACTGGACATTCAATTTCATCTTATTATGCCCATATGGATGTTTGCTAGAGTCAATGTAGTGTAGTTACTTGAGCATTGGACTACAATTCCGGGGACCAGGTTTTTAATCCCTGCTTGGTCATGGAAACCCACTAGGCGACTCACATTCTGTCAGCCTCAGAAGAAGGCACAGGCAAATCTGCTCTGAACAGATCTTGCCAAGAAAACTCTGTGATAGGTTTGCCTTAGGGTTGCCATAAGTTAGAAATGACTTGAAGGCAAACCAGAACAAGATGTTTGCTAGTGTTTAAAAGAATAACACTTGAGCTCTGAGGAGAGCACATTTTCTTAAATCAACATTGTTGTAATACAAAAAAGGCATGAATGGAATTGTTGTGACTCACTGAAGCCTGTAAGACTGAGTTCTTGAGTCCACTGTCCATCTAGATGGGCTGTAGTACAACTTTCCTACTATATTTTCAGAATTCATCCTTTCAGATTGTAGTATTTTCTTTCTCTCTGTCTATTCTTTACTTTGGTTGACATTTAATTATTTTAGAGACTTTTACAGTTGCTATTGTATCTTTATTGAATTCTTCCATTCCCAAATGAAATGCTGCTTTTAATTAAGTTGTTGTTGTTTTAAACAGTGGGAGAATTCCTGCAATTATTTTGTCTCATAGTGTCTTTCTGATTTTATATTTTGGTTGGAAGGTGTTGGAAAACAAACAAACAGTGCAGATGTGCATTTCATATCTGTTTCATGAACAACTAGCAACTAAATGCTCATCACCAATCTCTAGGGTTTCTGTTGTTCAGTCACTGAAAACAGTACAGAACCTGTCTGTTTGATCTTGCATGGTGTGTGTTTTCAAATCGTGGATGTATATACAATTTCAGATATGGTTTGTTTGCTTTATGTTTGTGTAACATGCCTCCTTTACAGAATAGTACTTTGCTTGACAGCTCAGAGGTAAGTTCCCTTGAGTTCACACCAAATTATTAGTACAACTAATTGCCAAACATAGACACAAAAGGCCACAATCAAATTAGGTGAAAAATTATTTCAGCATCAGAAGTATGAATAATATTTAAATGAATGTACATACGTCTGCTTTGTGTATGAGACTGCAGCTGCACTACACAACCCTGTGAAGGGTTTTTTCTAGTCCCATTAAGATTGAGGAGATGTATTCCCAAGTAATTGCTAAATAATCATATACACCTACTTGTGTTTCCTCTATCGCTGAATCTGTCTGTTATGAAACCATGAGGAAACACTATAAAATGCATGTTGAATGCTGACCAAAGTTCCAAAAATTATTCCATAAAATAATTAAAATAGTATGTAAAATATTATTGTATCACTGGCCGGTTACAGACCGGCACTTGGGACGTCCACAGGACGTCCCATTTTAAAAAAGGGGCTTCTCTTCTAGACGCCCCTGGGTCTAATACGGACTCTGTCCATACAATATGGCGCCGGCCGTTCCACATGGCCGGCGCCATCTTTACGTATAGGACGCTGTGCGTCCAAACGTGTTGCGGCGCCTGTGACGTCGCGAATGCGCCCCTGGCGCCTCGCGAGTCACAGAGGCGCCACAGAAAGAAGCTCCATTTTGGAGCTTCTTTTTTGCTCCGTAAGGAAGCCACGCGGTGTGGCTGTGACGGCTCCCTTACGGAGCAAGCGGCGGCGGCGGCAGACTGCCTCAAAGCGGCGGTCTATAACCCGCCCCTGATTTACTGGTAGAAGTTAGATTTTCTGCCTTCAAACCTCAACTTCCTCTCATTCCTTCATGGTTTTATCTTTTCCTTCTTATATTTTGAAGGAAATAATCAATGGCTTTTTGAGAGCTTTATAGAATAGGCTAATGGCTACAATCCAAAGAAGCCTGGAGAGAGAGACCTGGTGCTTTCGGTGCAGCAGAGGAAATAAAGTTTATATTTGGAAAAAGAGAAGAAAAGGGAAACCCAGCTGGCAGGGCTACTAAGAGTTCAGCATGGCTGGACACTTGCCATGGTCAGGCAATTGCCAAGAAACTATTGCTGTTCCAAGATCGTAAGCCAAAATTACATGTCCCATGGAAGAAATACCTGTTGACAAAAGAAGTATCCCTCTAGGTTCTGCAAACAGCTCTACAGTGGAACAGTGGGAGCTTGCCCCCCAAAACTTGGCATTATTGCAGAGTCCTCAGGGATGAAGTTAGCTTGAAACTGTAGAGCAGCAGTTCACATGTGTCTTTGGAAAGGCTAAGTGAAAGTTTGGAACAGAGCCACAATTGTAAGGGCACAGTGTGAGGAAGAAAGTCACAATATGAAGAGACCACAGAGAGTGTATGTGTAAAGGCTAAGTCAGTGGCTCATATTTGAAAGAGTTTGTCATATCTTATGGTTCCTTCACATAGCTATTTCTGTCACTGAATGCAACTTCATCCATTACATTTAGAAACATAATACTAACTGCACTTCCCTATCAACAATATTCAAACCAGAATCACTGCCACATAACATGGCCCTGAATCATAATGTATGAAGTGGCCCTGAATTGGCAAGCATCAGAAATCTTGCCAAGAAACCCCCATGATAGGGTTGCCTTAGAATCAGCATAAATCAGAAATGACTTGAAGGCCCACATCAACAATATAATAATTATTACGTTAGAGAGTGTTATCACTACAGGAATGAAACAAAACTATGCTTTTTCTAACCCCTTCTTGCTTATTGACACACCTGAAAACACCATATCACACACTGTTCTTTCACAAATTCAATGTTGTTACTACATTTTAATTAAGTGCAGACAATGATGTTCCAGTGTGTTGTGGGCTTTTTTGTAGTTATTTTGAACAGGTTTTTATGTTTGATATCAGCAAATTTAAGTGTTTTGAATGTCTGTTAGCCCTTTGCTTAATCATAGAATCATAGAGTTGGAAGAGACCCCAAGGGCCATCCAGTCCAACCCCCCTGCCATGCAGGAACTCTCAATCAAAGCATACCTGAGAGATGGCCATCCAGACTCTGTTTAAAGACCTCCAAGGAGGGAGGCCCCACCACTCTCCAAGGAAGGAGTGTGTTCCACTGTCGAACAGCCCTTGCTGTCAGGAAGTTCCTCCTAATAATTAGGTGGAATCTCTTTTCCTGTAGCTTGCAGCCATTCTTCCAGGTCCTGTTTTCTAGAGCAGCAGAAAACAAGCTTGCTCCCTCCTCAATATGACATTCCTTCAAATAATTAAACAGGACTATGATATCACCTCTTAACCTTCTCTTCTCCAGACTAAACATACCCAGCTCCCTAAGTCGTTCCTCACAGGTCATGGTTCCCTTCACCATGTTGGTTACCCTCCTTTGGAGACACTCCAGTTTCTCAACATCCTTTTTGGCAGGCTCATTTTATTCAATCACATGCAGTTGTCCTTTGCTATCTGCAGGGGATCCATTCCAGACACACACACACACACACACACACACACACACGAATAGCAAAAAAAAGTGGGTGCATGCACCTGCATGTGCCACCGCATGCATGCACACCTATAGAAAAAGCCAGGGTTTGCTGTCCGTGGAAGCTAAACTGCAGATGGCAAGCCCATGGTTGACATGGGTGCACAACATAGAAATTTCAAAGCAAGTTGTAAAAAAACACCTGTACGCGGTGGAGCAAATCTGAGATCATTTTTGGATTTAGAATGCCTAATTCCGATAAAACCAGTATACATTTTTAAAAAGTTTTTCTAATTCTCAATTTTGCAAACCTGTGAATTGCTTAGGGCTACTTTTTCAGCACTATATTGTGCACTTCATTTTAAAAAGGTAATTGTTTCATTGTATTTAACCTTATAAACTGCCAGAATTGTTTTGAAATGGTGAATAGCACTTGAAATGCTGATTGAGCTGCATTAATCAGTACAAATGTTTCTAAATTCAGTAAGTGATTACTCACATGCATGAATCAACCACATAATGCTATGGGCATATCTTTTGCATCATTTGATATACAGTGCTTTTCAATGGGGTCAGTTCACACATCCATGCTGTTGTCCTCTGCTCACTTAAGATGGGAATCTGCCCATTCAGCTCAATGGAATCTTCTTCTGTGGTCTTCTGTGCTGTCACCTGCCTTTCATACAGCCTGTGCTAACTTCATTAATTTTGTAGTGCAACTGTAACATTTTTAGTCCTTTTATAGTTAGCGTAACCGAACTACCTAGGTGTTGTACCATAGGACAGTACTTTGCTGCAGTCTGTTCTTGTTTGTTTTTTTAAGTAACAATGTATGTAGTTACTTTTGAATAGCAAGAAAGTAAAGAGCAATTTCTAGAAAGTATAACCATAATAGTAACCAGTTGCTTGTGTGGGTGGCTTGGAACTGTCGCTGATTACTTTTTACTTTCCAAGCTCTGTTCCAGTGCAGACACAAATGTATACGCTCACACATGTGCATCCACATAAAAGTGCACTGTCAACAGGAAGATTAAGATTTCTCTCTGCTTGAAGCCGGGCTCTGAGAAGAAATCCAATAAAGCCTTTGGGAAATCATGACCTGTGTACTGATCCTATTTGCAGTCTTCATCATGTCCTTAGACATGCTTAACAGATACTTTGAATAGATGTTTGAATCTTCCATTCTGTTTTCACACCAATTGATTGCCCCTTTCCTCTCTTGTTCTACGCCTTTTCCACTTTTTAAATCTGAAAATGGCATTTCAATTTGATTAAAAGATGTCTTTCTCATAGATGACAAAACATGAATATTCACAGTCAATTACACACACACACACACACACACACACACACACATATATATATATATATATTGGACAGTTGGAATTTTGAAGGAGTAATGATTATTAAAGAGCATGTGCTTAACCATGATTTTGTTCAAAATGGGAGGAAGTAGAAACCAATGCATATGTATTATTTTCTACATACTGGATTCACTTTATTTTTATTTCTTAGCTCGTAAACCAGAGTTTGGACATTGTGTTCATACTTTTCTAGTTGTTTTACTTTCACAGGACTAAGAGGCCAAAATGAGACAGCCAAATATTTTCATTCACTCTTCTGTTTTTGTTCACACCATTTCTTGATTAAGAACATGATCTAAAACACATATTTTTGAAAATGGTATTTATAATACTGTTTTTATTTCAAAGGAAATAATTTGATTAGATATTGAAGTAGTAAACAGCAATCTCTATTTTTCCTACTCATTCTCTATTCCTTTCCTCCCCCTAATAGAATGAAGGGAATGCATTTGTACCTTTATGGATTTAGAAAAGCTCCCCCTTTCCCACATCACTCCTCCTTTCAGCTCTGTCACTCTGTTCCATTGTCACTGTTGTGTGCCTTCAAGTCATTTTCAACGTATGGCAACCCTAAGGGATTTTCTTGTCAAGATTTGTTCAGAGGAGGTTTGCCATGCCTTCCTCTGTGGCTGAGAGAGTGTAATTTGCCCAAGGTCATCCAGTGGGCTTTGTGGCTGAGCAATCTGGTCTCCAGAGTTGAAGTGCAACACTCAAACCAATACACCATGCTATATTTCACAGATGATATCAGGACATGTGCAGACAAGCAACATCAGAGCATGATCAAGGTGACAGAAATTATTAATGGGGAAGAACATACAAGTTAGGAGAGGATGCAGCAGTTTTCTAGTACACTAGAATGACAGAACAGCAATATTGGGAAAACTTGATACTGCCTCATTTTGCCTTGGCAACTTCCTTAGCACTGCATAGATGTAAATTAGCTGCCCCCAATCTGGAACCCATCAGATGTAGTAGCCAGTTACTCCCACTGCCCCCCCCCCCCTCAGCAAAACTATTGTCCATACTGACTAGAATAATAAATAAAATAGGATAAAATAAATGTTTTAGTCCCACACATACCAGCTTGGGGGACCACAAAGGTCCTTAGGATTTAATTATTTTTGTTTCCATTAGATAGGGCAGCTTGGAAATCTTTTGTGTATCATTACAGTTGACTCTGAGATGATATCATGTAAGCTGTTCTTGTATTTTGGGCTTCTTTCTCTCTCTCTTTTCCCCATGCCCCGAATTTCTGTGTCACCTTGGCAACCCATCTTCTATTGAATGCAATGTCAGTGCAAGTCAGCTTTTCTGGAGACATTGCTTTCTCATTTAGACAACCCCGAGAACAGCTTGCATCAGTTTGGAAAGTCCATCCCTTTGGCTCTGTAGCTCAGTGGCATCCACCAACGGAATGAGCACAATAAAATGTAGCTCTGCATCTGGACATAAGCCAGTCAAAGGTTTGCTTCCTTCTGCTAGCCATTATAAGAGCTTTGGTACATGTCATGATGGTGCTGGTGCTGGTGGTGATTCGCTTTTGAGACATTTGTAAAAAAATCATTTATTCAAAACCTTTGCATAGGAACCTTGTGTTTTGTGCAGAAAACAAGCTTCTTTTGTGCAAAATACACTTTTCAGTGCAAAGCAGGTTTGGGGCATTAAAAAGAGGCTTTTCTGCAAATGAATGTTTTTGGAAAGAAGTCTCAAAATGCTAAAAAAAAAAACCCCCAAAAAAAAACCAACTCATAGTGATTTTCTCATTTGTGAGAAAATTTGTGAATATTCTTTACATTGTTTTTTGTGGGTTTTTTGGGCTATGTGTATGTGGCCATGTTCTAGAAGAAGGCCACATAGCCCGAAAAACCCACAAAAAACTATGGATGCCAGCCATGAAAGCCTTTGACTTCACATTCTTTACATTATTGGCTCATACAAATACCATAAACACACACACACACATAGAGCGAGAGAGAGAGAGAGCCCAGTCTCTCTCCCCTCACTCCCTCACACTTTTATTCTCACACTTATTCATACATGTTATCCCTCCTGAAAATGCCCTTTCCTATGGCAATTATGCTTTTAAATGCCTCAGTTGGCACCAGTGGATGAGTTTTTAAAAAACTGATAGTGATATAAAAGGGGAAATTTTTGAGGGGTGGTCAGAGTATTGGAAATTAGATGTTCCCCCCAAAAAAAAATCCTCGTGAGATGGACAAGGGGCAGGTGCAGTCCATGGATATCTACCTCTCCTATAAGGCACCATTGATAGTGCTGTATGTATGTTTCATTAATGTAAAACCTATTATCATGTGAATTTAATCACACATATCATGCAACATAAATATGGTCTCTAAAACAAAATACATTGTGCTGGTCTGTAAGGAAAAAAATCCAAAATCCACAGTTAGGCAATACTGATGAGGTGTAGTGGGCCCACCAGTTTTGCAAGTCTTTAAGCAGAAGCTGAATGGGCATTCTTTTAAGAGTGTTGCAGTTGTGTATTTATGCATGGCAGGTTGTTGAACTAGCTGGCCTTGGTGATCCTTTCCAAATCTAAAATTCTATGGGTCTATGAATCTAGTTTTATTGCTATGAAGATGTGGCCAAATTACAAAGTGGTTCAGATTACAAAGTGGTACATGGTTCAAGTGCTGGCTAGTGCTCCTGTTGAGGCACATGGGAGAAGAATGGTTTTTGTGTGGACCTGGAAAGTAACTTGTTAAAGTAGCAATTTTCATCTGTAAGAAGTTAGGACCCTTCTGCGTCCTCTGATGCAAAATGACCCAGCCCTTTTTCTCTGTTTACATATTTGCCAGGCAGGCAAGAAAATGCCGTTCTGCCTACATTTGCTAGGCAGAGAACCTTCCAAGTATAGTGATAAAAAGCTAAGTATGATCCAGGAGTGAAGAAATGGATGCCAGCTGTCATTCAAGTGGTTTTATGTGTGATTACTGTACTGAATGTTAAATGGAAAGAGCACATATCAAGTGGCACCAGTGAGTCACGAAGATGTGGATGACTCAGATCTTTGGAAATTCCACATGAGGTGCAAGTCACAAGCCCCCACAGCTACCATCTCTACAGAATCCTAGGTGGCAAGAAGAGAGATGAAATACCGCTGTGATGACATGACATTTCAAATGGCAGAAGTTTATTGTCAGGAATAATCAGTGTGCTTTGGGCCTGGATAAAGAGAATTTTCTCAAAAAAACAACAACAACACACTATTTCTTCTTAAGCCATTACTTTCTAAAACTCAGAGCTGAAAGCTGAGCTTTGAATACCTTGAAGGGTAGCTAAGTGGTCTTCAGTCTAGATTTAACTATTTTACTGCTCAGATCAGTGGGGCTTCAGATTTACATCCATTCTCCTCATTTGTTTATTTTGAAATCACTCTTTCTGCTTATGAGGCCCTTTCTCCATGTTATTGATGTTTTTGGGGAGGCTGTGGAACTCAAGTGTTAAATAGGGAGCCTTGAATTCTGCACTGGCTATTGTTTTCTGTAGCTAACATCACAATCCTACATATGTTCATGTGTGTTTCTTTGTTCATTGCACTGTTCATTGCCCCATTGCAATGGAATTCTGGGAATCTCAGTCCAAAGAATACATTTTCCAAACGCCAGGTCAGTGTGTATAAAACTGCATCCTTAAAATATTATTTTGTTATTACTTTCCATACCAGCCAAGGCAGAGTTGAGCCAATTTTGAGACTGGAGGCCGATTTTGAATCTGAGAGCCTCTTGACTTTTCTGAACCTTTACCCGTTGTACTTCCTCACCTCCATACTGGAAAAAAATTGTCCAAAAAATGGCAAATTGCATAAAATTTGCAAATTGTTATTTAAACATAATTTTGTTCTCTCAATATCTGTTTTATGCCCAACATTTTGGCCACAAACAGACCCAGGGGGCAAAATAACATTTAAAAGACAGCTTTTGATGCTTGTACTTTTGGGAGTACAATTTGCTATGGGAGGTTGTCTTTTCAGGTTTAGGGAGGTTGGTGAAAATTAGGGTCCTAAGGGTGCACTGGGATCCACAGGCCATACTTTGCCTGCTCTTGAACTAAATGAAACACATTTATCATGAGCTGGAGAATTTAAGTTTAATCTTTGCCATAGACAAGCAGTCTCTGTGTGTTCTTTCCTCATCCTTATTCTGGCAGGATGGAGAATATAAAGCTGATATGCAAGGCTTCCTTTAGGAATTGCAGAGGTAATGTGTAGGGACATTTTTGAACATTCAGAAAGCATCATATGACTGCTAAATACTTTTTTAGTATAACTCAGAGCTCAGGAAAATTGAAAAACCTGCACTGGGAATGCTGGCTGGGGGATTATGGGAACTGTAGTTTCAAACAGTAAGTTTTCCAAGTTCTAGTATTACCTCCTAGCCAACACATATCACAAATCTCATACAGTTGTTGTTGTTGTTGTTGTTGTTGCGTGCCTTCAAGTCGTTTCCGACTTACGGCAACCCTAAAGTGAAACTATCATGGGGTTTTCTTGGAAAGATTTGTGCAGATGAGGTTTGCCAGTGTGTTTCCCTGAGGCTGAGACCATTTCATTTTCCCAGGGTCACCCAATGGGTTTTCATGGCTGAGTGAGAACTTGAACTCTGGTCTCCAGAGTCATAGTCCAACCCTCAAACCATCATGCCAAAATAAAAACTGGCAAAGGGTTGAATGGAAGACCTTCATGTTATACACATCCTGCTGAAATTTTAAAGGGCAACAATATTGATTAGGTATCTGTCATTTTAAATTTCCCACATAGCCATGGATAGGCATTATGTCAGGGCAATGAGAGCTTCCCTGGGCCAACTGCATGGCACAGAGGGTTCAGGCATCCTTGTAAATGGGCTTTACTGGGTTACTGGAGTCCCAGGATATCTGGACGGGTGCCACATGAGCCACCATTTGGAGAGAATTCAGAGTAGTTTACACCTTATCATATCTACCTGGCAGGGCACCTCTGCATTTCTGGTAATATCTATCCACAGGCAAGCACTACTAGATGTTGCAGCAGGGCGTTGGGAATCATATTGCAATAGCTTCTGGCACTTTTAGGGAGTATCATTTGGTTCACACACATTGACTAAAACTCCACTTTGACAGCTCAAAAGCCCTTGAAAGCATGATTATGAATTAGGAGGGTTTATCTGCCCTCTGTGGGAAGCTCCAAATATCTGTCATATTCAAGTTTAACAGAACTGTAAATGCTTCACAGTATTTTTTTTTTTCCTCCAAGAGACAAAGACAACAAATCAGAACAGGCTGTGGTGGGGGCAACATAAAAGAAACAGAAAACGCAATCAGGGATTTCAGCGTGAAATCCTCAGAGGAAAATATGGAAGTGCTCAAAAGTGTATGGCTGCTGAAAATTGCAACCCAGTGACCCTAAATGAATGAAAAATAAACCACTGTGACCGTGCCTGTGACTCAAATGCTATTCCCAAGCATGTGTGGGCATGCTGGATAAGCCAACCAAACTGTCACTGTTAGTTGAACAAGATGCATGTTGTTTAAAAAATGGTTTCAGTAGCTTATCATACAAGCCACTCTTGGTGGTACTTTTTCTGACATTTATAAAGCAGAGAGGCCATTCATACAGAGTTTTGACAAGTCAGTTTTTTTAAAGAAAATATCACTCAAGAAGGCTGTCTTTAAGCTGGAGCGACCTAGCACATGGGCTTGCCCCCATTTAGAATTTAAAACTACAATAAGCTTTACATTACAGTATGGTAATGAAAATTGTGTTTTAGAATAGGAAAATGTCTTTTTAAGAAAAAGATCAATTATGACTGGTGTTTTTGTGCTACATCCAAATATATTCCTGCAAAGGCAATATCTAAAGATCGTCTTCATGGATACATACTTCTGGCTATTGGAAAAACACTTAACCATGCCACAGTTCTCTCTATATTGCTGCTCCTTCTTCTAGAATTAGTTACCCACACCGATTCACATTATAAGTACAGGGCAGATGAAAATTGCTGATTTGGCATAAGAATAAGAGTGCAGATCTGTGATGGTGAGCAGATTGTAAAAGTCGTCTTCTAAATCACCAACAATTCAAAGCCTCTAACCAATATCCCTTTCTAATTTCCACTTATGTGCATGTGACCATGATAAGTAAAAACACAAAGTACTTATATATTTGTGTACAAGTTGACTTCATGTACAAGTCGAGGGAAGATTTTTAGGGCCAAAACCATGGATTTTGATATGGCCCGTAGATAAGTCAAAGCTACAACGTAGAGGAGAAGATTTTAACATTGGGCTGAGAAGGAAGGAAATGTAGGGAAATGGGGTTGTTTGTAGGGCAGAGAAATCCAGAGGAGGAGGATGGGGGAGAGAAGGTTTTAACATTGGATTGGGAAATGGAGGGAAATGGGGTGTTTGGTGGCCAGGTGAAATCCAGAGGAGGAGGAGGAAAAAAAAGGTTTTAACATCAGATTGGGAAGTGGAAGGAAACAGGACGTTTGGTAGTCAAGGGAAATACAGAGGAGGGGGAGGAGGAGAAGGAGAAAAGGTTTTAACATTGGATATGGAAGCGAAGAAAGTGGAGGTTTTAACATCTGATTGAGAAGGGAATCACCTCTTTCACACATACACTCCTTCCTCAGCAGCTCTTTGAGAAATCACTGCCAAGGGACATCATGTGGCAGTTCTTTCAGGACCATTCTAAGCAGTATAACTATACTGACCCATATATAAGTTGACCCAGGATTTCAGAAACAATTTTGGCATAATTTTTTTCGACTGATAGTTGAGTTAAGTTGAATTAAGATTCTTGCATTTCTGTTTAAGCTGGTTGGAATTTTAAATGTTCTTGTTATTTAGAAGGTTATGTTTGATTTGTTTTTAAACTGTATGGATATCACATGGAGCTGCTTGAAAGGGAAGGTGTGTTATAGAAATATATTGACTAAATAAATCCCAAGCCGTTGTGACAGTGCAGAGGTGCCTGGTGTTTTGTTAAAGAATGATGTGCAAATTCCTTGCGGTAACAAAGAATGATGTGCAAATTCCTTGCGGTAACGAGTTCCACCAAATTACACACAATTAACTGCAGCCATTCTGTTGTGAAGACATCACCAGCCATGCTTCCTTGATTTCTTGACTTCTTCCAGTGAATGACACCAAGCAGTCCTTCTCTGGAGGCAATACAATCTAAAACATCTCAAGAACTTGCAGATTCAATTACTCCTACTCCCTTGCTTTTTTGTCCTGGCAGTTTCTATGACTGCTCAGTAGTGCATGGAGTTCTGTTTGAAAGTCATTTCCCCTCATATAATTGTACATATGTAAAAGGCAGAGAATAAAACTTCCCTTCTTGTTCTTAAATTGCAGCTACTTATGTAAAGCACGGATAGGGAACAAGTGGTCCTCCAAATTCTAGCTTCCACAATCTCTCACCAAGTGTCTGTGCTAGCAAGGGTCAGAGTTGCTGTCCAACAAAATGTACCATCATACATCCCCCATTCCCCTAACATTAGAGATTCAGCCAAAGTTGGGGAGGAGAGTAATTTATTCTGTTTAGAAAAGTTCGCTACATTTTGAGTTGAGTTCAGGTTCCTTTGAATCTAGTTTTGGCCCAAAATGGAGTTTCTCCCCAATAATAAATAGCTTTCCATGCCTGTTTCTTCTGTTTTCCAAGCCAAAATCAATCAAACAACTATCCATTCTTGTTGCAAGGCTTGAAAGCCTTGGAGACATTTCCAAGAGAGTGGAGAGGCCTCGTTGACCATTCATCTAGGGAGCATGAGACCTGTAGTTTTTTCTTCTGAATAAGAAAGTGATCCAAACTAAAAAAGACCACTACCCTGTCTCAAACTAGGATGGCCATGCATTCAGCTTTACAGAGACTAGCCCTCAGTCTGTTTGGTTTAAAGATAAATAACCAAAAGGAGAGAGAGCAGAGGCCTTGACTTTAGCCATCGACAAAAGCTCCTGAACAGCTGAATGAACAGGATCATTTGGTGATAGTACAGAAAAGGGTCTTCTGCTCTGTGGAAATAGTCATTTTCTCCCTGTTGAGACTATGTAGGGCTCCCATTTGTTTCAGTTAGATTTTCTCTAATTGTTAAGCTTCCTGGTCACCCCAGTGATTTTAATGAAGTATTTAGACCACAGTTTGGGTAAATTTTAAAATTTTTAGAAAGAGACCAGCCGGAAGTGATTGGCAAAATGGTCTTCCATATTATCTCCAAAACTACTATGGATTTATTTCCACAACTACTTCCATAGAGCTCCAAAACAACTCTTACAGAATTGTAAAAAATACTCATTTGCACATATACTCTATGTCAGATCTAATTGAGCTGCTGGATATCAGCTGCTGACCATGACATGGTTTATTCATTTTTCTTCATCAGGAAGGTCTGTCTGCTAGAGTGTAGGAATGTTTAAATTCATCCTCTTTTCTCCATTTATTATTGTAACACCTTCGGCTATGATTAACAGGGTGGCATTTTTCTACTGCAAGCATCTAAAGGCTCCTGCAGCTAGACTGAGACCTCCAACTGATTTCACATAAATAATGGAAGGGCTGTGATACTGAGTTCATTTTGCTGGGTTGAATTTAAACCCGTGACCTCAACATGAACCTTACTGTATATCCATGCTTGATCATGGGCCCATGTGAAAGACTGGCTCATCATTTTCAACTCATTTGTGTGTGGCTCCGCTCACTATACATGTTGAAGGAAAAAATGTTTGATAGGACATTCATCCACTAGTAGGACTGCTCAGTACATCGTTTGAGATTGTGAAGATATGATACTGAATTTAAAGATCAGGTGAAAGTAGAGGTAACATTAATTTTTGGACGACATCACTCAGAGTCATCTAGATCCTGGGAGCTGTAGTCCAAGCAAGTAACCTCTTCAATATCCCAGGGAAATTGTAAAATCATTAGATTTATTTCCTCGCATTCAAAGTATATTCTGGACATAAGGAGTGGACATAAATCTCAGTTATGTCAAACATGGTCAGAACAGCCATTCCTTTCCCTCTGTACCTTACCCAACACTTAGCTCACTTGTGTAGAAGCCTGCATGTAGAAAATATACTCACTTCCCTGAGAGAAAAATTCAAGAGCTGCAGCAGTTGATGGAGCCTTTAGGCAAGGACCATAGCTCAGTAGTAGAGCACAAGTCTTGCATGCAAAAAGGTCACAGGCAAGTTGGCCTAATGCAGAATGGTTGGCAGTCCCCCAACGATTCCTCCTGAGTCCCCTGGACAGAGCTGCATCTGCCTGCCTGCCTGCCTGCCAAGTGCCAACACGTGTTGTGGTTTAATCTTCTTTTGATTCAGCCCCAGTCAGTTGGCTAAATGTTCACTCCCCAAGCACAGCTAACAGCAAGTAAGCTTTAAGGAAGGGGGAGCTTTATGAAAGACACTTCTGCCTAAAGCCTTTTCAAAATCTTTTCCACTGACAGCATATCTTAATAGAAAATGAAAGACATAAGATAGAATTCCATGGAATCTGACAAAGAAAGTTTCAAAGTGATAAGGAACAATCACTCAACATTTACAGTACCTGGGAATTCCCAAAGTCGTCTACACAAGTGCAGTCCCACTGTTGCTTATCAATCAACTCAGGTTATGACATCTGTTCACCATAATCAGTGATATTATTTTTTTTATTTTGCTTTGTTTTGATCAATGCCACACATAAAAAGGAAGATTCAGCGTGCCTCTGGAACTGATATGGTCTGCATGAACCTAAAGTGTAGCAGTAAAGCAATCCCCTCAAGCAACAGCTGTGTAAAAATGTATAGCTCTGTTAAGATGCTTTCTTAACTAACTGAAGAAAAATGATCAAGATAGGGCTTTGTGAGCTGTATCTCAGTGAGGACAAATTTAACATTCGTTACTGTTGGTATTCTAAATAGTAGTTCCAAATGGTATTCAAAATAGTAGTTCTTGGACAACTTCATACAAAATTGCTCTCCTGCTAAATGGAGAATGGCGGAACAAATCTCAGTGGTGCTGGTGACAGGTTAAATTCCCCTTTCAGATCAGCATCAGAAACACTGTAGGGATTTGATCAAATTAGGTAAAGGTTGCTGATTTTCAAATTCAAGCAGTTAGCAGGTTACTAAGTGCAGAGGGACCTGCCTGCATGAATTTCTCTCCTCTATCACCAGAACTAAGAACAGCCACATCTTGACAAAATGCAGACTTGTGACCAACATAGTCTTTTTTTTTCATCCAGTATGATTTTTAACATTTTTGCCTGATGAAGAAGCCAGTGGAGCTTTGAAAGCTTGCAACATACATTTTGTGCATTTTGGTTGGCCAAAAAATGTATCACTGTTTTATGGACTTTGGATGTTATTGTACATTGCAGAGAAGTATGTTAGCTCAGCAAAAATTTCACAAACTTACATTGGCAGAGGCAATGTGAATGGGAGGGGGAGAGGTAGATGTTCTTTTGTTCTGATGTTCTTTTGTTGCCTGTTTATCGATCCATTTCCTGTATTGCTATGTACTATATATGTATTATCCTACTTGTGAGTATGTATTTTTCCTGGATAATGATTAACCTTCCATTTTGAAGCCAAGCCCTCCCTCCAGTCCATCTGCCTTGGTCCAGGCCTCGGAGGTAGAGAGGAACTGCTGGACCTCTTACCTTTTCCCTCCACCACTCCCTTCTCCTGTGTCATGTCTTTTTAGATTGTAAGCCCGAGGGCAGGGAACCATCTTAACTAAAAAGATTGCATGTACAGCTTCATAAATAAAGGTTAATAATAATAATAATAAATTTCATAAGAGAATTGGCTGGGGGAAAAAGAGTTAAAGACACACACAAAACCTGATAATCTGCAAATATCTTAGCCCTGTATTCTCAGTACAAGCCAGGCACAGAGTTGGTTTGGATCCAGCAAAACATGGCTGCAAGTAAACGTTTTTCTTCCATTGAGAGGAGAATTTCTTCTGTGAATGGAGTCATCTCTAACAGTTCCTCAACAGGAAAGGGAAAGGTCATTTTTGCTTAATACTGCCTTCTTTTTGCCTCCCACACTGTTCCAGTAGGTCCCCCAACCTTCTAGAGCAGATTTTCAGAGGGCACAAGAAGAAAGAATTTCTTGTTTATTCCCTTCCATTTGGAAGACCTGAGAGCACTTTCTCCCACAAATATTGCTTCTTAGTAGTGGTGATGAAACAGATATTTGTTATCTAACGCCTTCAGTTTGACTTGTAAAGCTGACCTAAAGTCCTATGCTTTATTCCCAATGCATTCATGCAGAAGGGTCTCAGCAATGCATCTTGTACTTTGTGATCCAGTCAAAGTAAGATGGTTACAATATCTAGAGTGGAATATAACTGTTCAGGAAAGGTTGGCAGAGTTCTCCTTAGATGATAGATTCAGTTTTCCCTGCAAGTGAACTTGAAAGGCAATAAATACAGCTACCTTGCCATTAATACTGGCAAGAGCAAAGCATTTAATGTCTGTGTTGCAAATATATTTCTTAGATGCTGTTCTTTGGCACATTCTGAAATACAGAATATTTTATGCAAATTGAAAGATACATTTGCTGAGAAACAGATAGCAAGTGAATGAAACCTTAAGTTAAATGGAGTACAGTTTACACTAGGGAGACAGCCTTTATCTGCAGTCACTGAAAAGAACAGAGCATTAGGAAAACAAAACCAGTTAATCAGGTAACATTCAAGGTCTTGCACTTTATTTGTGGCTGATTATAGACTCAGATCTGATTAGCCACAAATAAGTGTCTAGCATAACTTTAGGCATTGTACACTCAGAAAAAGCAGCGGCAATAAAAAGAAAGAGGGAACCAACTGTGCCAGCCAGTCATAATTGGGCCATTCTCAAGGATTCCACTGTGTCTTCTATATACTATTGTAGTGTGCAAGTCATCAGATAGCAAAGAAAATTGCTTTTCTGTATGTTTCCCTTTGTAATTTTTGTTCGATTTGATGTTTGGGGCCTCTGAAGAGACAGGAACAATGAAACATACTCATAGTTCTGACTGAGGTGATCAACTAGCAATGTCTGGGCTATACATGAAAGGAATGATTGCAGAAGAAGTGCACTTGCCTAGTCCTTAACATGCTGGTTTTCTATGTGTGAGGGTGGGAGTTTTGGATTTTTATTTTCTATAGAAAAGCACTTCCTCATTTGAGTGCCCTCAAACCCTCCAGAACAGTACAACCAGTGACAGTGTGATGACCTCAGTGAGAGCTAGACTTGTTTTCCAGTCTTTCCTTTAATAAAACAATTACATTAAATGGGTAAATTACAATTTAGATGACTTTAAATATAAGCAAACATATTTTGTTTGCTACTTCCCCAGGTACAGATTGTTTTAATCAGTTTTAAACTGCAGAAAAGAGCCTCTCCCATGCCCTCCCACAACGTATTTCCCTTGCTGATGGGACATGGAGGAGATCCCCTCCAATAGATCTCAGTCACAACATTACATGTAAGTCATTACTTCCATAATCTGCTTAACTCTGTAGAATTTTAACATTTTATTCAAAAGGCGAGTGAAACATTTCTTCATTTCCTTGTTTTCCTTGTCTTATACATGTCTAATGCATAACAAATGTGCTACTTTATCATTTCCAACTGACACTCTTCTTTTTAAAGCTAAGGGCCAAATTAAACATTTTGCTTGATACAAAGCTGGGCTGAGGGGAGCATCAAATTTTGCTTGGAGTACAGCACACAGGAAAGAAAGGCTTACCTCTTCCCTTCCCAGTGTGATCAGAGTGACCTCCCCATGCAGCTTAACACTAAAATATAACCACCCTGGGCACCTATAGGAGTATATATTGCCTCTTCACATGCTGCATTAGATATAGGATCCCATCTCCCCTGAATCTGCAGTTAACTAGAGAAAAACACAAACTTTCTGTAATTAAATTAAGAAAACTTGACACATAGCAGCAGGTTATGTATTAATCAGACATCTAGTTTGACCTTGAGTATTAGAATGAGAAACCTTTCAAATTATATCCCAATAACATGAAAGGACACAATTTAAAAGCATAGGCCTTAATCAAATTTTGTCCCAAATAGACTAGACTCACAGAATTAGTTGTATTTACCTAGTATTGAAATCTAGTCTGTTTGAAACTCCTGACTGGATTAAAGGTCATAACAAGTTTGAAGTGTTTGACTACACACACACACACACACACACACACACACACGACATTACAAAAACCAAGTTCAATGGCATATGCAGTTTTGAGAAACCAGACTGAAACCCTTTAAAAAAAAAACTCATGGGAGGTGGAAGTTTGATCAGTAATTTGCTGTATTTAAAATGAGTTATGTAAATACTCATTTTGGAAGAGTATTTGCTAATGGGGTGGCACCTTGTGTAATCTCGCTGAAATCAGTTCTAGTCTTGCAAAGTATATAGCTGGTAGGTAGGAGTCTTATACTTCATTTTGAAATATAGGTCATAGATTTAAGTCCAGTTGATTTACAATAGAATTTATTTCAATGTAGTGGTTTTAACCTAACCTGTAAGAACTTCAGCCACAACTGAAATTATTAGGTCAAGTACTTCTAGGTGTTCCGTTCTGCAGAAGCAGCTAGGATGGTTATTCAGTTGTTTTGATTACAATAGGGATAAGGGAGGTTACGAATCCATCCTTGAAAGTACATCTGGAACACAAAAACCAGTCTCAAAATTCAGCTTCAGCGTAGTTGGTCAAACTTCCAATACAAGAAATGGCCAGTTGTTATATTTATAGGAGGCATTGTATCACTAGAAGGCAGTTTAATGCTGAAAGTGTGGATGTTTCAGATTTGAAGATATCCTTTTAACTTTTGTATGTGTACTTCAGCTCTATCTGTTTTGTAAGACATCTTGCGTTCCAGGGGAACTCAAGGGGAAAGGCAGAATATAAACAGAATCATCATCATCATCATCAATAGACTTCAATCTATTGATTCAGTGCTGGCCTTAGGATAAATAGTGCCTGGGATACTTTGGTGCTCCTACCCTTGTCCTGGACAGTTCTGCAATTTATGTGACTTCTGGGGAATAGCAAAGTTCTATAATGGCATCAATCTGAAAATTGGAGGAAATGCACATTGTAAAGCTAATTGGTGGAAGGGCATTTCCATCCAGGGCCGGCTCTAGGTATTTGGCCACCCTAGGTGAGAAATATTTTGGCACCCCCTGTTTGCCCCTCATAGTTATTTTCACCCCTTGATTTTCACTGTTTTGTTTGTTAAAGCTAAACATGACATAAAACTTAGGTTACAATTTATGTTTTGGCCATTGTACAAAGAAACCGTCATGTGGTATCTTGCTTTTATGTCGCTTGCTGTAATGAGTTTTCACTTTAATATTGTTTAATTACGCAAAAAAAAATATTAAAAAGCCGCTGTGCCACCCCTAAATTTTGCCGCCCTAGGCGGCTGCCTGGTTCATCTATACGGATGAGCCAGTCCTGAGTTCATCCCCACACAACCTGCAGAATTTGGGGGGAAAAGAAAGGATTAAAGGCATTTACTGCTCTTTCCCATGCCTCAGCTGATTGCAGACAGGACATAGAATCATAGAATTGGAAGAGATGACAAGGGTCATCCAGTCCAACCCCTTGCCATGCAGGAAGTCACAATCAAAGCACTCCTGACAGATGGCCATCCAGCCTCTGTTTAAAGACCTCCAAAGAAGGAGACTCCACCACTTGTAATGAATATGTATTCAACAAACTTTATCTGAGCACCCAGCTAGTCCCATCTTCATAATATATGTTGACCTCACCTAGAAGTAGGAGTTTCACACTTTGGGATTACACATTACATGTGCTTAGGCAAGGTGAAGAACTTCATACATACCAATAGAAATGAGGGCAACCAATTATACGTCACCCCCAAAGTAGGCAGACATCTTCAAGAGGAAACAACAAAAAAGACAGTTTTGCAAAAAAATTACATATGTTATTCTACAGTTGTATCTGTGTTCTCTTTCCCACCAGTAGAAAGGAGATCCCCACATCCAGAAATCCTCCAATTCTGCCTCAGAGGCAGAAAAGGAAAATTTAGATCACATACAATCCAACTAATTTTTAGCTATTCCTAGCAAAAAGAGGGCAAATACCCTAAAGGAACCAGATCCCATCTGGTCTTTGAAGTTAAGCAGGATCAGCCCTGATTAGTTTTGGGATGGGAAATAAGTGAATATTAGGTGCTATATTTCAGAGGAAGAAAGTAGCAAAACCACATCTGATTATTCCTTTTTCTAAGAAAACTCTATGAAATTCATAAGTCCACAGGCTTAAGTGTACAGTAAACTTGAAAGCCTATATCAAATGGGTGCATCAGATGTACATTTACATTCTACCAATATAATTTTTGAATAAGTAATTTCTAATGTTTAAAGTGGAATTATCTGGAATCTTTTCATACTTTATCATCTGGGCAATTAACTTTATGGAAGCAAGTTTCCAACCCACATTAGTTTCTTTATAATTAGAAGTGATAGAACTGTTCATCCACCATAATTTAAAAACTATATATCTGAAGAACATATATAATGGTCCAATGAATTAAAATAGCATTATTATTTGATATTCAAAATACCTGTCAAGGCAAATCCCTGCCCTGTAATTTTTCATCAACATGATGAAAATGAAAATTTTTATAGTACTAAATGGGCAAGAATATTCACTGATGAAACTAATTTTTTTTTGTTGAATGAAAATAATTTAGTTACTTCACAAATGATTGGTGGAAGTGTATATCATTATAGGAAATTGTGCCGTGGTTTAAGACACCTGTAGAAATCCGAGTTAGAATTGATTCAAAAAATGTAGTAGTTTTTCATTGTTTTCTTTTTGCTTGCTAGAGACAGTGGTAAGGAACACTTCACATTTCCAACATGTTATTACAGTTCAAGAATTGCATAAAAAATGTTTATTAGAGGAGAAGTTAGGCTAGAACCCTTCTGTGTAGTAGCTAACATCCCACATGGAGAAATTCTTCTGTGTGGAAAAGCATTCAGTCACGGGAAACTCCTGTTCTGGAGCAGGAGCCCATATAAATTCTCTGGACCAAGGAAGGCCAGATCTAAGGAGACATCCTACTGAGGAACTTACTAAGGGGTCATTGTTGTCCCAGGACTCCATCATCCTCCCAGGCCCTGCCCCTCCTTTGAGGGAAGAAAGGCCACAAAGATATAGGTCTCCGGCTTTGTTTGTAGCATGCTGTCTCTTTTCAGACAAGTCCCTCCAGACTAACTTTGACAAACATACAGTTTATTTGTGTTGAGTGGATCCTTCTAACTCTAAGGTTATGGTCTTTAGAACATATTGGAAGACTATGGTCCTATTATAGGGCCCCATCTGATGTACCCTTACTCTTGTTCAGGCCTGAACATGGTTTGCAGCACATCCACCTGAGATGCCATCAGTCTGATCAAAATTTCTTGTCCTCATCTTGAATTGTGGTCCAAATCCAGATTGCTACTCTAGATAGGGCCATGTGGAACCCAGACATTAATTTAAAGTATTTTAGGTTAGAAACTCCTTTACCATCATATCTGCTGTTTTTGAGAATGAAATCTAAGGTCATGGTATGATATTCCTGCTAGACTTAATCAGTAATGTAATGAATCTTTCTGAGTTTTCTTTAAGACTTTAAAAACTATGTGATATGTTGAACTCTATCCACAGAATAGATTAAGCATCTTGGGCAAATCCCCTAAAACTCAGGCATGTGCGTGTCCCCACTCTTTGACATGGAAGCCAACAGCAGCTACTGGTTCTCTTGTAATAAGTGAACCTATTTCTGAATCAGACTTTTTTTAAAAATTGTAATCCTATGAGTGGGCCCTCCACATTTGCTGGGGTTAGGGGCACTGGGTTCCTGTGAGCATGGAAAAAACAATTAAAAATCTCTTTTTGTTTAACCTGAGACAACACCTTTCTATGAATCTCTAGGCCCTCTAGCACAACTCTATGGTCAACTTTCACCAGAGGTTCACAATAGAATCCCAATGGAGAACCCACAAATGCCTAGAGAAGTGTATTCTCTAAGAATCTCTAGGTCCTCCAGCATGACTCTATGGTCACCTTCCATCAGAGAAAACATATTAATCAATTCTACAAATAATCAAATCCACAAAAGTCAAATTTGCAAATATGGAGGGCTGACTGTATGTTCTTTCCAACTTTTATTATAGAATTAATAAAAGAAATATTATTTGAATTAAGTGGGAACCATGATGGTTTTATAAATGTTTTATGTTTTTTTAAAAAAATACAAAATACTAAACATAAGTAGGCTGGGTTATGTTTTAGGATTGTATTTTGTGTATGAAGCATAGTGGGACCTTTGGTCAAGCCAGTGTCTTTCATCCAGGCATACTTTGATTATGGTAACAGTGGCCCTGTATACACGGGCCCTTTAGCACATCCTGGCGATGTGCTAGGGTTGCCTCGGGGTGCTGTTTCCAGACGCCCCACAACCCTAGGACGTCACCAGGACATCACAGCTGTGCAGCACTGTATACACGGCATGCACAGCTATGATGTCACTGCTGTGCGCCTTCCAGATGAGTGCATGCGGCAGCGATGTCCTTGCACTGCTGCAGGCAGTTTGCAGTGGCGCTAAAAGGAGCCACTTTTTAGCGGTCCTTTTGTTTCCACGTAGCCATGCCACGCAATTTGGTTGCTGCGGCGTGGTTGCACAGAAAAGAGAGGCGGCCACCGGCCGCCTCTTTCTGGTGGTCTGTACCCCGCCAGTGAGAGCAAAATGCAATGTGAGCTTCTATTTAGTTCATGGGAGAGCAGAAAAGAAATTTAAATTAGTGAATCAGATACTTCAGACATTATTATTCAGTGTTTATTACTCCAAGCATAGAAATCCCACAAGACTTAATTCTGAGACAAGCATGTCAAACTGATGGCATCTGGGCTTGTTTTCAGCAGATCAACTCTGAGCAGGAACTTGCTACATCCTGTGGTTTATGCTTTGCCTAAAGCCACAAAATGAGGATATTTATTCAAGCCATTATATATGATTCACCTACAATATGGAACCTGGGGAGAGGAGTCATGGATTTAAGAGGCTTGAAAGAGATGCTCCCCCCACCACTACCACCACCAATCTGGTCCTGTTTTTTTATTGTACAGCTCCTTAAGAATTTAGAAATGTAAATCTTCATAATATCATTGCCAACATAAATACCAAGATTCAGAGCACATCCTGGAACTGGGATTCATGATAGTTTACAAACTTTAGAACAAATATAGTTGAAAACATACTTAGGTAAAAACTGTTGTTATGATACAATTAAACTATCTATAGACCAAATAACTATTTAAAACATATCCATTAAATAGGTAAAAAATAAAAAATTGTGTGCTGTACTATTAAAAGTCTGTGATCGTGATTGATTTTATTGATTTTATTGGGAGCATTTTACTGGGAATTGTGGTTTTAACGTTATTTTAGGGTGGGAGGGAGTTTTAGGGTGTTTTTGCTATGTTTTTACTTGTGACTTACTGTGTAGCATTTTTGTTGTTCTTTGGTTTGTTGTTACCTGCCTCGATCCAATACAGGGAGAAGCGGGATACAAATTATTATTATTATTATTATTATTATTATTATTATTATTATTATTATTATTAAAAGTATTCACTGAGCCAGACTAGCTGCCCTAGGAAACAAATTCCAGAGCCTAGGACAGCCACCGAGAAGGCTCTCTACCATGTTCTTATCAAACATGCCTGTGAGAAGGGTGTCCCACTAATACAGTATTGAAATGCCAAAACAGACTCAATTTGGAAGAATGTCATTTTTTATACAAGACAATGACCAAGGGTGATGAATCCTAGAATTCTTCAACCAAATACATAGGCCTGTTGTCAGGTAATACAGGCTATCAATTAGTTAGGAGTAAGTTTCTGTGATCTGCATGAGACTTATGAACAAACATGCCTAGCTATCTTAAATCAAAGTCTTGTGGTCACAGTCTCAGGTTCACTACCACAAGTCACTGCCCACTTTTTTGTAAACAAATCATAAGTATAATTATCATATTTTATTGCTCACAACTATATTGTACCTGTTTAGATGCATAAAATATTTCTGAGGTGAATACAAGGTGGCAAAAATATTTATAGATATTCATGTGTAAGTGTTCTGTGGAGTCTATTTTCTTCTTAATTCCTATCTTAGCTGTTCCCTTCACCAAGCTAGTTCAGGGAGGTTTTTAGAGAGAGTAATAAACAACCAAAAGAAGTAAAGATGTTAGAAGAGGTGTGAGTTATCCAAGTCCTAGTGAGATACCACATAATCATTTCATGATCTTTCTTAAGGCTGAAAGGCTCTTTGGAAAACATGTGCAGTGTGTTTTAAAAGAAACCCACACAAGTATAATAATTCAAGTAGAATGATATGGAAAGCGTTACAATTCCATATATGAAAGGCACTTGAAAAAAAATACAAGAGTGTCCACAGCACTGACAAGCTTGGGCAATATTCCTGTATTTAAGATTCTGTTCATTATTTCCCCTACAAAGTCGTGACAGTGTGAGTATGATTCAGAAGACATTTCATCTGCTGAATATTGTTAAGTTTTGAAATAAGTAACACCTACACAATCTGATGATTGACATTCTGTCACTACCTTAGACAATAATTTGATGATTTACAATAGGCACCAGTTTAATGGGATAGTAGCTAAAGTACAGATAATTTAATGCTTTGTACCCTTCCTTTGGTTCCTCTCCCCCATCCCAAATACACAGAATTTACAAGTATGACTTGCAGGACACTCTAATATGATTTGCATTTCATTTTATCCTTAATATTTATGGCAGTATAACCTATAGGGTTGTGGAACACATGGCCCTCCAGATGTTTTTGGACTGCAACTCCCATCTGCTCCAGCTAGTATAGCCAAAGGTGAAGTATGATGGAAGTTGCAGTCTAGTAACATCTGGAGGGCCACATGTTCCTCCCTCCTGCTCTGTCGATCCCTGAAGAAGGCTTATGTTTCTTTGGGGCAAAACAGGCTGGCATAAAAAGCTGGCTTCCAGCTGGTTTGCGGGCATGGCATGCAGACAACACAAGCCTCTAAGACACCCAGAAGCCAGCTTCAAGCCTCATGACCATTTACACAAGGGGGGGCTTCCGGGAACTCTGGTGGTGCAGTGTTTATACATCTCACACTGCCAGAGCACCTTAAAGCTGTCTTCCCACCACAGCAGGGCGGAAAAGCCAGCTTTTTGATGACGCAAAAAGGAGCGTCTGTTTTGCCGGCAAAAAGACAGATTGGGGCCGTGGGATGCGGTTGCTGCAGCCCCAATCTGGCTTTGTCAGGGGCAGCTTGAAGGTGTCCCTTCGAGCTGGTCTGTTTCATCCCTATGTGTTATTAGATTTTAGATTTTGGTAGGACACATCTCAGTAAACTAAAACACTCATATGAGAGAAGATCCTCTCTCCCTCCTCCCTCCTTTTATTGTATTACTAATACCTGTTGCTAATAGTCTGTGAGTGTTGTAAGTGCAAGGTCTCAGTGAATCAAAATGATCATATGGGAAAAGATTTTTAAACTGGGCTTGGACCAAATCTGGAAACCATGTCCTATGAGGAATGACTTAGGGAGCTGGGGATGTTTAGCCTGGAGAAAAGAAGGTTAAGAGGTGATATGATAGCCCTGTTTAAATATTTGAAGGGATGTCATATTCAGTAGGGAGCAAGCTTGTTTTCTGCTGCTCCAGAGAACAGGACCCGGAATAATGGATGCAAGCTGCAGGAAAAGAGATTCCACCTCAACATTAGGAGGGCTGTTCGACAGTGGAACACACTTCCTCGGAGTGTAGTAGAGTCTCCTTCTTTGGAGGTCTTTAAGCAGAGGTTGGATGCCCATCTGTCAGGGATGCTTTGATGGAGATTGCCTGCATGACAGGGGGTTGGACTGGATAGCTCTTGTGGTCTCTTCCAACTCTACGATTCTATGATTCTATAAAACAGCTCTTCAAAGAATCAAAGAACAGACTGTCCTCTCACAGGGTTTTTAATGGGAAAATATCCCTTGTAGACTAGGTCACCCGGCCATCCTATGCTAGTATCACACTTCCAACTTCCTGTCTCCATTTCCCAGTCCTAAAGACTATCCAAACAAAAGGTTTTATGGGATCTATGAAAGATAATGCTGTAAGACCACTTTTTCTCAACTCTGATCAAGACTGTTGAGAATTGGGGGAGTTTAGCAGTAGAGAATACATGTTCAGGTGATTTTATTACTTTCTGGAATGGTAGTGTTGGGTCCAATAGCTCTGCACATTTTCTCTGAATTTTCAGTATGATGGTGATCCATGGATAGTATGTAGAGCTTTTGGGGGTGGGGAAATAGGGAAATAGTTCTAAATATGCATAAATGCTAAATATGCATAAATGCTACATTAAAGTGTCATCATTTGCAGTGCTACAGTCAAGCATGAATTGTTGCTTCCATTATTCTCAGGGAGTTAACTGTGAACATTTTATTTGGGCATAATTTTGGCAGGGATAGTACCATAAGACCTCATCAGCCCAGAGGGTGAATGCTAATTTATCCCTTTTATTTGCAAAGAGAGTTTTTGATTATTTTGTTATTCAAGATGCAACTCTGTTGACAGTAAAAAAAGAAAAAGAAAACCCAACAGCAGTGTTCTGCTTTCTGCAAAACTGGTATGCATTGTGTTGATGAAAGGGTGGGAGAGAGGAAGAAACAGGCACCCCAGTCCTAAAATTCCATAAGTGCTAGGGTTGGATGGTATGAGTAGCTGTCCCAGCAAGGTGTCACAACAAGATAGCTTTGGCAGAACAGAATAAGAACAAAGAAATCTAATATAAGGGAGAATATTGATATCAGTGTAAAAGAGGGACAGATTGAGAAGTGACACTTTGTTCAATTTATGTAGTATGGCAAACATAAGGATGTGTTTCTTAACAGAATAATAATTTTTGTTAATACTATTTGTTGAATTATATTTGGTTATGCATACGCTGTTTAAAACAATAAAATTATTCATTAACAAAACAAAAAAAACCCACAAGATTGCTTTGGCAGCATTGTGGCAGAGTTTCCATCATATAACACCAGATGTTTAGGATCCAGGTGTAAAACTAGCACTTAAGACCAAGGTTTTCCACAGTGCCTTGGATACTATTGGCTTATACCCATGCTGGATGGTGATTCTGGGATTTGTAGCCAAAATTATTTGGAAATTCCTCGGAAAGGCTGTTTTGAGTATTCTGATTCTTATCCCACAAAATACAGTCACAAGAGATTTGCAAGGACCCCCTTCAGGTTTTTGTGTTCCTAACTACAGTGGAAAATATTTTAAAATTGCCTGCCTGGATTAGTGCAAACACCTGTCCAATCCAGCACAGTATCTACAATAGTGGCAAATCAGATCCCCATGGGAAGTTCCTAAGCATAGGATGGGGATACAGCTATTGCCTGCTGTTCACCTCTCTCTTTAATAATCAGGTGCTTATCCAGACCAATAAACTCCATGCTTATCTGTCATGGATAAAGGCCAGTCATCGTTTTGTCTTCCATGAATTTTACATCTGTTTTTAAAAACTATCTACATTATGGTGGTTGACTGCAGAGGGCTGGCATAAGGCAGAGTGATATGGCTGCCTCAGAGAGCAGATGATGAGTTGCAGAACAGATCTATGTCTGCCACCTAGTCTACATTCGCATGGTCTCTGAGCTGGATTGCTGGCCCTTGAGCGTGGCAGATGGCGGTAAGATTGAACTGTTAGTTCATTCAGTTTCTGTATATGAAATGCTGGAGGGAACACTGTCCTGTCCTTCACCTCAGGAGGTAAAGCGTTTGCTTCACACAGTGAATTCTATGTGATAATCTTAAAGTATATTAAGAAATGCAAGTTCTTCAATCTTCCTCTGTAAGGCATTGCTCCAGTGCTATGACATTTCCCCCGTCCTTTTGGATATTTTGATCTCAGACAAAATGGAGAATAATCCAGTCAAAGTTTATGACTTTGGCTGGCGGCAATGGTTTAAGGATATTTCTCAAACCACATATTTCCAATAATTCAAAGCTATAATTTTCTCTATGTAGATCAGAAAAAATGTCACTATATAAAATTATAATACATGGTATATATTCAACTATGTAGAGCTCATGTATAAGTCGATGGCAGGTTTGGGGGCCAAAAGTGTGGATTTCGATATGACCTGTGGATTGGTTGAGTATGAAACTTAGGGGCATGTAACAAAGGATGTAAAGGAGAAAGCAAAGAAAAATGATGCCAAAGAACTTACAAAATGCTGGCAGTCATAATTGTTTGTGTTTATCCTAAAATGCCAGATGGGTGAGGAGGGAACTATGATCAACTGTGGCTCTGTGATTTATGTAGGAGGCAACAAGGCACAGGTGGGGCTAAGAAAACACACACATATCCAAAAAGATGAAAAGGCAAAGCAAAGAAAGTGTGGATGCATTAACAGTTATTATACCCTTTAATTTTAATATAATAACTTTGCCTGATTTTAACCCAGAAAAGCCAACAGGAGGCTGAAACACAGTGCAGAAATAATCCAGTTTGAGACCACTGAACTGCCTTGGCTCAGTGCTAGGGAATTTCTAGATTTATACATGAGTACCCCATTTGAAACAGAAACAATGCAGCCAACGTTTATCATTTCTGGATCAAATTTATTAAACAGAAGATATATATCCACACATTCCATGCTCATTTTGAAACAAATGGGATACAAGCGTTCTTAACTTTCACTGAATTGTATCCACTTATCCTGTGAATATGCCATTGGTATATCTAATACCATCTGGTCTTTAAAATTAAAGAAAAATAAATATCTCTGTATTACAGAAAGAAGTCATGTTTCTCAAATTTTGAAAAGTTAATGTTTTAAAAATATAAATCTAAAACAAATTTAATTCTGCAGCAATGTGTTCTGTATAATATTGCAGTTATGTAAAATGAAATGGCATCCTTTGATTTTTAAGATGCTCCATTTACACATCTTTCATTAACATTTTTAATTGTTCATGATAATGTGATTGTTTATAAGTAGCCTATTTGCCAGTTTACTGATTTACCAGAAAGGCAAGTCATATTCCAAATCATGCATTATATCTGTACACACACACACACACAGAGAGAGAGAGAGTGTGTGTGTGTAAAGTTCACATATTGTTGCTTATATGCAATAAAGGGTTGCAAAATTTGTCTTTCATCTCAATACATTTGAGAGGAGGGGATCCAGTATTCCCAGGTCCAAATGATGAAAAGCCATGAATCAAGACCTTAGTTTCCTAATTATCTCAAATGGATTTGGGATACCATTTAATTGCTGTTTAATTGCTTGCTTATAATTGCTTTTAGTGTGATGCCCAATGGCTAAGCAACTTGACTTTGCTCCAGCAGGTTATGGGAAAGAGATTGATTTACTCTGCGGGTGGTCATTTCTAAATAATATGCTGGTATAAAGAAGTTTACAGTGCAGTCATCAGCATGTCTACTCAGTAGTAAACCCCAGTGAGTTTAGTGAGACTTGTTCCAAGGCACATGGTGTGAACTACTGCAGTTTGAGTAGATTAATTGTGTGTAAAAAGAGCTGGGTAAGAGCCAATGTGACTGAAATGTTTTGAGTGTTGGATTACGATTCTGGAGACCAGGGTTCAATTTCCAGCTTGGCCAAGAAACCTGCTGCGAGACCTTGGGCAGGTCCCTTGCTCTCAGCCTCAGGGGAAGCAATGGCAAGCCTCCTCTGAACAAATCTTGTCAAGAAAACCCCATGATAGGGTCGCCATAAGCCAGAAAAGGCTTGAAGGCACACACACAAAAAATAAAAATAAAAACACATGCTGGAATCAAGCTGCATTCCATCATAACATTTTCAAAGGTGAATAGGGATGTCTGTGTACAGTTCTGGCCTCCATCTCTGAAAAAGGATGTTGTAGAACTGGAAGAGGTGCACAACAGAGCGACTGAAATGTTCCTATGGCTAGTCCTTCACATAGAGGAATAAGTTCTGACAATAATTTAAACAGAGGATTTTTCTCTGTAAAATAGGATGCACGACTACCCTACTGTTCAAAGGACATAAGAGTCTGAGCATTTACTCAGGTTCTGTGGTGTGCAATCCAAAATAAAACCCTACAATTCAACTAATCCCTGAAATGAAAGCTCAAACAAAAAACCGAGAATTAAATACAATAAAGAAAGACCAAAAGAGGATTTTCCATTAATAAGAAATAAATCCAGCACTCAGCAGCTGCTCCTACTTGATAAGTTCAGTTCAGCATCTACTGACCATCCATGCACTACACTTATATCTTCTCTAAAAGAATTTATCATGTTGTATTGTACTCTGCTACCGCTTGTAATTAAAACCCCACCTTTGTTTTATGCAGGCTTTTATCCAAAGGGAAATTCCAGTTTGAAAGATAGATAGATAGATAGATAGATAGATAGATAGATAGATAGATAGATAGA
>NC_056525.1:171453127-171470661 GCF_019175285.1 Sceloporus undulatus
TAGATAGATAGACAGACAGACAGACGGGGGTATAAATCAGGGTTTTAGAAAGGCAGGTGAACAGTGGCCTGTCATTTGGGCTGGAGTTGGTGAAAAGGCATAAAGCAAATTTCTACGGCTTTGACTTGTGCATATTCAGAATGTGTTTCTCTCACCACAGTAATAATGCATGATGGTCACACATGGGAGGATGGACTCCAAATGAATGGAGCTGGGTGGCTAATTACACATTGTCTAAAAGATAAAATCTATCACCAAAAAGCAGACACAAATTTGCACAAAATGTGCACATTTTAAAATTTGCACATGGCAAATGTACAAATAATCCCTATGGTAGTAAATGGAATAAAAGACATTTCAGCATGTTAGGAAAAACTTTGACCTGGTGATTGTGTGTGTGTGTGTGTGTGTGTGTGTACTCTTTCTGCTGTACAGGTGTCCATCTTTAAGGGTTCTGCTTCCTAAGTTTTCTTTTGTTGTTAACTACCCTAGAATCGGCCCTGACTCATAGTGAACCTGTGGGTGAGACCTGATTGAGTCTATCCATCTGGCAAGAGGTCTTACTCTTTTTCTGTTACCTTCTACCTTTCCTAGCATTATTGTCTTTTCTAATGACTCATGCCTTTTCATGATGTGACTAAAGTAAAACAACTTCAATTTGATTATCTTGGCTTCCAAGGAGATTTGAGGCTTAAACTGTTCAAGGACCCATTTATTTGTCTTTTAGGCTGCCCATAGTTTCCTTAGCACTTTTCTCCACCACCAGTGGCATCAATTTTGTGTGTGTGGGGGGGGGGGTGCAGTGGTGTGGACCACACTAGGTGACACCCAAGAAGAGGGATGACACCCAGCCAAGCGCCCTTCCACTTCCATGCCCAGTGCCATTTTACTCCTGAGTAAAGCACCATCAGACAAGAAGGAAGAGTGTGTGGCCTTTTGGCCCCACCCCCTAGAGCCCTGCCCCCCACACTGGGTTACACCCCGGTCTGGAATACCACTGTCCGCCACCACATTTCAAATTAGTTGATGTCATGGGCCACGGCTTGCAGGACTGAGACCCAGAAGAAGAGTCTAATGAGGAGGCAAGTCTTCCAGACAGAGAACAGCCTGCAGCTCTCTCTGCTGAAGATCCTCCACCAGTTCATCCTGTTGAACTGCAACCGCAGCCAACAGGACAAAGGCAAGAGACACCTGCTGATGAGGCAGAGGACAGAGCTGGGGTCCTAAGTCCTCAATCAAGGAGGAGGGACAAAAGAATACAACAAAGGATAGAACAAAGGTGCTCAGCCAGGTTATAGGCCAAGCAGCAACAGGGAGGCTCTGATTAGGACCAGCTGGTGTCCGGACATTTAAGAGCCGAGTCTGCCTAAGGTGAGTGCTGGAAGCAAACGTTTCCTAGCCAGTCTTCCTGTCCCTGATATCTGTTCCCAGACTCCTGCACAGCATACTTTGGACTTCCTGGCTTCCTCGACCCTTGGACCATGTTGACCTTGATTCTTGTTGCCTGCCTTGATTCGGACTGCTTGATAAACACATAATGAACTCTGACAGGCAAGGATGCTTGCTAGTTGCTGGTAGTTTACTGTCTCTGTCTGAATTATCACTTGGTGGTTCCCTCCTAGCCAGCCTGTGTTTGGTGAACCAATACAGTTTATTTTCTTATCATCCACATTTTTCTCTGTACAAGACTGTGTCCATGCTGCAGAAATAATCCAATTGGACACCACTTTAACTGCCATGGATAAATGCTATGGAATTCTGGGAATTGTAGTTTTGTGAGATATTTAGCCTTCTCTGTCAGTGAGCTCTGGTGCCACAACAGTCCACCATTCCCAGAATTCCATAGCATTGACTAGATTATTTCTGCAGTGATAGATAATACAATGGCTTGGACAATTCTAACTTCAAAAGCAATAGCAAGTACACTACTTTACCGCTTATCAGTGCACTTAAGCACTCCCTAAGCAGTTTACAAAGTGTAAGCTAATTGTCCCCACAAGCTGGGTACTCATTTTAGCAACTTTGGAAAGATGCAAGCTTGAGTCAAGTCTGAGCCCCCTGGCTGGGATTGAACTCACAACTTTGTGGTTTCTGAGTGAGTGACTGCAGTAAGGCATTTAACCACTGCACCACCAGGGCTCTTATTAACCACTGCACCACCATAGTTCTTCAGTGATCCATTGTATATCTTTATACTTTTGAATCTTGTCTATTTCTTTCATGGCTGTCCTTCCCATTCCTAGTCTTCTTCTGGCTTCTTGGCTGCAGTCTTCATTCTGATAAATGTTTGATCCAAGGTATAGGAACTCTAATTATTTTGATTTCCTCAGTGTCTAGGTTGAATTTATATAGATCCTCCATAGTCATTTTTCGTTTCTTTATGTTCAGCAGTAAGCCTGTCGTTGCACTTTCTTCTTTGTTCTTCCTTAATCTGTGATTTTTTTTTTGAACTGGACATGAACTGGATAGCCCTTCAAAAAGAGGACACCTTCACACAGAAAGGCCAACAGTACTTCAAATATCAAACTGTCCTCTGTAAAATAGGACTTTCTGGGCTTGTCTAAACCAGCAAGAAACCCTATACTGTACTCACCATGTAGCCGTAACACAATTTCCTGGTACGCAGCAATTCTGATATTGCCACCTTCACTGTGGTGAGATCAAAGTAGAAAAGGGCAGTCCAGTGATGATCAAATGTTCTATAGTGCAGAGTATTTCTGGCCACATATGGCTGTATTCTCACTGCTGATCCAAATTTTCCATGCAAATGTGGGGTAAAAGGCAATTCTTTTTTTCTCCTGCTTTTTGGGGAAAAGCCCCACATTGCCTGTAAATCCTGAGGAACATCATGTATCTGGATTGCAACCACTATGGAGTGAGTAGACAAGCCCTTTGTCAGGGAGCAGGCTCAAACACACCAGTGACCCAAAGACTGATTCTTAATGGTGTACTCAAATCTCCATCTGTACATTCTTACTCCTACCAAAATCTCATTGGATCTTAGATTTTACAAGTATTTTTGCAAACATATGCCTAGCATTTGAACCATGCAAGAGGCAGTGGAGTTTTAAACTGGCAGCTAGATTTATTGGTGTAAAAAGGAGTGTTGTTAATTTATTGTGTATGTATTATAGTATTTGAAAACAAACCATTTTTTGAAAAGATAATTTTAATCTGATGAAGGATGAAAGTAGTACATTTTACTGTTCTTTGCATTACACATATTTTCACTGTGTTTTCTATTATAGTAGCAAACACTGCTCTTCTGTAGTGGGGAGAGGAAATAAAAAGAATCTTTCATTTGAAATGTTAACAAGCAATTGAGATCTAAATAAAATATGCATGTGTGTGTTTATTCAAAGTGTTTGTTTCTCAGTGTTTATATAAAATAGACAAATCTTGTGTTTTGTGTTATATATATATTTTTTAAAAAAAATTATTCCAGTTAGTGTTCAACTTTCATTTTTCTACTTAAAAGCATCTGTCATTTCAAAGGACCACACTATGAAAGAATGACAACTGTGCAGTTATGTTTGTGTGCCAGCAATCATCTTGCTTTTAATTCACTTGGGGGCCATTCAGAATACCTTTTACCCCAGTTCAGAAACCGGATTAACCACAGGAAGTTCATATTGGCCCCGATCCTTCCACAAGCAAAATCTAGGCTTTCACACCCATTCAGGGGCAAATGCCCCCTTGGTGCAGGTCTTTCGAAAGCAGAGTAAAGGCTGTATCTTTTCAGAAAAACTAGGTCCAGCAAATATGAACTTTGCCCCAGTCATGATCGGGTCAAGTTCAGGGGAGGGATTTAGGTCAGAGGGAGGGCAGAGTGCAGAACATGCCTCCCCTTCATCAGGGAGGAGGAGGAGGAGGAGGAGAAGAAGGAACGAGCTGGAGAAAGGGTGTCAAGGGCAGAATCAGGGCTAAGGAGGAGGATGGAGTTGGAGAAAGGGTCAAGTTCAGGGGAGGGATGGTCAGAGGGAGAGCAGAGAACGGGACATGCCTCCCTCTCACAGGCAGCTTTCTCTCTCTCTTCTTATTTTTTATTTTTTATTTTTGACAGACTATGCGAATGCTTTTTGCTACAGGGTGATGCATATAGATAGAATGTGTGTGTGCTTGTGCTACATTTCCCTTTTATTTCCTTGCTCCCATCAGGGCATCTCACTTTGCAAGAGGCTTTATTATTATTATTATTATTATTATTATTAGTGTAATATTTGAATGCTACAATGTGAATGTTACAAATGTTTCCCTTTCAATTTGGCATATTGATACACTATGTGAATGCTTTTGCTACATACTGTATGTATGTATGTGCATTCTGTGGTCACAAGGAGGGAAAACAAAGCAAGAGGATGCAGAAATGGCATTCTGGGATGAGGAATAATAATAATAATAATAATAATAATTATTATTATTATTATTATTATTATTATTATTATTATTATTATTATTGTGATGGGAACGGGATGGCATGGCATGGGGGGGAGGTATGGGCTGTAGCATTTGGCTGGAAGTGAAGGGGAAGCTACAGGCTGGGAGGCTGCGGAGACCCATTACTTTGGGGGAGTCACACTCTCTTAGCCTCAGGGGAACGGCAATGGCAAATCTCCTCGGAACCAATCTTGCCAAGAAAACCCCAGGATGGGGTCATTTTAGGCTTGCCATAATCTGTAATGACCCAAATACACACAACACACACACCTGGGTTTTTAAAAATTTGACAAGTTGACAGAATATGCGCACACTGCCGCCAGTTTTTTTTTTAAAAGGAGGGGGAAAGCACCCATTACGTTGGCCAATGGCTGTAAATAAATAATAATAAATAAACTGTTTATTTATAGCCCGCTTTTCCTGGCAGATCAAAGCGGGTTACAACAAGGGTACTACACAATGTACAATTTACAAACAGTATCCATATAAAAAATCACAACCATACATCAAATTATTAAAAACAGAGTAAAAATTACAAGATTAAAACTACAACAATAACTAGCTTAAAGTGCTGGTGCAACGGGGAGAGAGCAAACATCATAGTGTCTGGGGGAAAGCCTGTTGGAAGAGGAAGGTTTTCAGCTCTTCCTGAACAGGTCAAGGGAGGTAACCGAGCGGAGCTCACTGGGAAGAAAGTTCCAAAGCTGCGGGGCCGAGATAGAAAACGCCCTCTGTGCAGTCACAGAATATCCCGTGTCAGGAACCTTCAGCAATTGCTTCCCGGCCGACCTGAGAGCGCGGGGCGGATTATATGGGGAGAGGCGGTCCTCCAAGTACCCTGGGCCCAAGCCATTTAGGGCTTTATAGGTAATAACCAACACCTTGTATTGCGCCCGGAAGCGAATGGGCAGCCAATGTAATATAATAATAATAATATTTTATTTTATCCCGCCTTCCAATTGCATGATCAAGGCGGCTTACAAGACAAGAAACAATAAAAACAGATAAAACATCACAATATAAAAGTTTAAAAACATCATACTAGGGGTAGGAACGGGAATCTATACAATAACATCACTAGGGGCAAGAAAAAGACAATATATTGCACTAATCTGGGTCGAAAAAACAACACAAGGAGCAGAGAAAGACACTATTACCAGAGTGAAAAAGCCAGCTGGAATAGATGCGTTTTAATTGTTTCTTAAAAAAGAACTAAAGATGCAGAGGAACGGAGCTCTATAGGGAGCTTATTCCACAATGAGGGGGGCGGCGATAGTAAAAGCCCCTGTGAGGTCCCTCACCAAAGTGGGATTTAGGGACCTCTAACAAATTGGTCCCAGATGTTCTGAGTGTGGGGGGTTATTGTAGGGGGAGAGACGGCCTCCAAGTACCCGGGCCCAACCATTAGGCTTTATAGGTCAAAACCAACACCTGTATGGAGCTCGGAACGATGGGTAGCCAGTGGAGATCTTTTAAATAGGTGTTATGGTGTCGGTCCTGGAACTACCAGCGACCAGTCTGGCTGCATATTCTGCACCAATTGAAGCTTCCGGGTTTGGTACAAGGGTTGCCCCATGTAGAGTGCATTGCAGAAGTCCAATCGATGAGAGTTACCAAAGCATGTACAACAGTTTCAAGGTCCCGACGGCCCAGGTGGGGCCGCAGCTGGCGTATCAGCCGAAGCTGATAACAAGCACTCCTGACGTCGCGTCCACCTGGGATTTCAGATGAAGCGACGAATCAAGGAGTACTCCCAAGCTGCGCACCAAGTCCCTCAAGGAGCGTGACCCCATTCAGGACAGGCTGACAAATCTCACCACCCGGAACCGAGGGACCTATCACCAGTACTTCGCGTTTCCCTGGATTCACACTGAGTTTGTTCTCCCTCATCCAGCCCATTACTGACGCCAAGCGGCACTAGAGGAGAGATGCCATCCTTAGTTTACTGCATCAGTCGGAGACACGAGAAAATTATTTGGGTGTTCATCAGCATACTGAAACACCGCGCCCGTGTCTCCCGGATGATCTCTCCCAGCGGTTTCATGTAGAGTTAAAAGCATGGGGATAAAATCGCTCCTGAGGGACAACCGGATGTAGCCCTCTTATCGGAGCGACAATCCCCCAGCTCCCACACTGGAATCTACACCGAGAGGTAGGACCGGAAACCACTGCAAAGCAGTGCCTCCGATACCACAACTCCCCCAGGCGTTCCAGAAGGATACCATGGTCGATGGTATCGAAAGCCGCCGAGAGGTCCAATAGCACAACAGGGACACGCTTCCCCTGTCCATGCTCAGACGGAGGTCATCAACTAAGGCGACCATGGCAGTCTCAACTCCATACCCCGCCCGGAACCAGTTTGAAATGGGTCCAGAAACGGTGTCATCCAAGACGATTGAAGCTGGAAGGCGACTGCTCTCTCGCATCACCTTCCCCAAAAAAGGTAGCAGCGAGATGGGCCGATAGTTGTTATGAATCAGGGGGTCTAAGGAGGGTTTCTTAAGCAAGGTTTTAACCACTGCCACTTTCATTTAGATGGAAACTGACCCTCTCTTAGAGAAGTATTAATGATGCGTGCAACATAGTCCAGCACCGCACCCCCCTGAGCTGCCAACCAGGAGGGACAGGGATCAAGAGAGCACGTCGTCTTCCTAACGCTTCGAAGGATCTTGTCCACTTCATCGGTACTAACAAACTCAAAGCGATCCAGTATAACTGGGGCCACGGATGCTTCGGACGCCTCTCTTACAGGACCTGCAAAAACTGGCGTCAGATCAGCCCTGATCTGAGAGATTTTATCCGCAAAGAAGTTATTAAAATCATCACAGCAGGCTTTAGATGGTACCAGAATAGGGCTCAGGGGAGAGGGAGCTGAGTCAGCTCCCTCACAACCCTGAACACTCGCTGGACGCGACTCTGCGGACGCAATACGTGCAGCATAGAATGAATTCTTATGCACCCTATTGCCACTCCATAGGCCTTCAAATGAGAGCGAAGGAGTGTCCTGTCAGATAAACGCTGATGTCTTCGCAGTTACGCTCTAGTCGTTGCACAGCCCGCTTCCTTACTCTAAGATCTTCCGTATCCATGGTTGTTTATTAGGAGCAGGCCGGTAAGGACGCTTGGGAGCGACACTGTGTATAGCCCTGGACAGGGTGGTATCCCAGATATTAGCCAGGGCATCAACAAGATCGCCGTCAGAACCAGTCGCATATACCCTCTAGGGTCTTGGAACCTTTTGGGTTCCATCAGCCTCGAGGGGTGGACCATCCTAAGGGGTCCGCCACCCCCGGGGGAGCTTAAGGTAGAAGCCTTGATTCGAGCCTCAACCAAGAAAGGATCCGTCCATGACAAGGGAGAGAGTTTGAGATCTCTACCCCACGGAACCTCCATGTCCGTACTAAAGATCCATCAAGGGATTACCAGCGCATGCGTAGGCCCTGAGACTAGTTGAGACAGGCCCATGGCTGTCATGGTAGTCATGAACTCCCGAGCAGCACCTGTTGGTAGTCATGAACTCCCGAGCAGCACCTGTGGGGACTTCACTGGCCCGAAAGGATGTAGGTCTCCCAAGACAAGAAGTCTTGGGGACTCCAACACCAGTTCGAGACCAGCTGTGTGACTCGGCCAGGGAGTCTTTAGCGCACGGGGTGGCCTGTAGACCAACAGAATCCCCAGACTGTCTCTAGCCCTCAGGGACAGGTAAATGCACTCGATGGTGATCTGTTTTCCGGACTGGGATCCTGGTTAAGGAGAAGTGTGTTTTTATGGACCAAGGCAACACCGCCCCCCGTCCACCTAACCTGATCTGGTCCTTAACTGAGAACCCGGCTGGGAGGGCCTGGGCCCACACTGCCTCACCCTCAGGCCAAGCCAGGTCTCAGTAATGCACGCCAGGGGTCGCAGTTTTTGTCCTGCAAAGATCATAAATGATGTGGGTCTTGTCTTTATGGACCTGGGTTGCATAGGAGCAGAGACAGGGTGGTGGTACGACTGGGCTGAACCCCAGGCCTTTTTGGTTAGGAAAGTGGAAGGAAGGGGAGATAGATATTATGCATCGATCTGTAAGGCAGGTGTTATAATGGCTGGTCCTGGGGCATCCAGTGACCACCTTGCTGCCATATCCGCACTAATTGAAGCTTCTGGGTTTGGTACAAGGGTTGCCCCATGTAGAGCGCATTACAGAAATCCAACCGAGAGGTCACCAGAGCATGTACCACCATTCAAGGTCCCCCCAGCCCAGGTAGGGTCGCAGCTGGCGTATCAGCTGAAGCTGATAACAGGCGCTCCTGACTGTCGCATTCACCTGGATGTAAGGTGGAGCGACGAGTCCAGAAGCATCCCCAGACTGCGAACTGAGTCCTTCACAGGGAGCGTGACCCCATTCAGGACAGGTGGACAAATCTCCATCCCCGGGCCCTGAGAACCTATCACGAGTACTTCCATTTTTCTCTGGATTCAAGCTGAGTCTGGTTTTCCCTCAACCAGCCATTACTGACTCCAGACAGGCATCTGAGAGGAGAGATGCCATCCCTGGTCACTGCATCAGTCGGAGACACAGAGAAACATATTTGGGTGTCATCAGCGTACTGATAACACCGCGCCCCGTGTCTCCGGATGATCTCTCCCAGCGGTTTCATGTAAATGTTGAAGAGCATGGGGGACAGAATGGCTTCTTGAGGGACACCAGATATAAGTGCCCTCTTATCGGAGCACACGTCCCCCAGCTGCACCATCTGGAATCTGCCCAAGAGGTGGGAACGGAACCACTGGAGCGCAGTGCCCCTGATAGCTAACCCCCAGGCGTTCCAGAAGGATACCATGTAGGAAACGCCACCTTTGACGAAAGCAGAAGTGAATTGATTGACAGCAAAGGAGCCTTCATTTAAACCGGTATGGCAAATGTGAACTTCGGAGGGATAAACACCCCAATTAAGGTAAATGATAGTGAGCACTTGCTTCCGAAGAGATTCTGGCAAGGGGGACCCGGATCGGCCAGTTCCATCCAGGGCAAATGGGCCAGGGGGATGGGGGCCTTGATGGGCACAAGGATTTTTCTGTCATGTTCTCCCAAACTCTGATTTTCAGTAGATTGATTAATCCTTTAAGAGTTTGAATGCAGCCAGTATAACAGCTTGAAGTTTACATGTAGAGGTTTGAAGTTCAATACCTAGATAAAAATGGATCAGAGCGTCTTTCGCAGAACTGTACGAACTGCGCCAGGAGTGTGAGACACTCCAACACTTCTAACGCTCACAAATTAAAACCAGGATACATGTGGTCTAGCAACATCAGAGTGTGGTCAAGATCTCAAAGTTTTTAATCAAGAACACATAAACTGGGAATGGACAATTCAGCACAGCCATTCAGCATGTCCATTTCAGCACATGGGCTGAACTGTCCCAGATTCATTAAACTGGATTCATTCCTACCCTATTCATTTTCAGATGCATACAACATGACTTTAACCATATTCTCAGCGGTGCTGTGTGCGGTTGAAAACCATTTGGGTTAGGGTTAGGGTGCCTGTGCCAAAGTTAGGGGATTTGTTAATCTCTGGCAATTGGGGATTGAGTAGGGTTGCCATAAGCCAGGACCTCCAAACCGGGACAAATGTAGGACAAATGTAGGACATTTTTTTCCAGATGTAGGACACATTTTTTAAAAAAGGGAGGACACGCGAAAAAATGATTTTTTTTTTTAAATGTTGATCTAAATGCCTCTCTTAGGCATGATCAAAATGGAGGACATTTGGGCATTATTTCAGACAGATGTCAGAAATGGACCCCTTTCGGCAAAACACCCCTGACTTCCATTCCAAAACACACACGACAGCACTTGGGCATTTCACATGGCTTTACTGAACATGGCAATCTACAATCAGAGGCTTATTCCATAACCAAACCCCTTGGGTTTATACTTACCATGGTTTAACATGGCTATGCATTGAACATGTCAGTGTGGTTTCACCGTTCTTGCACCAAGTGTACTTCTCAGAAGTGTGTGTCAAGGGCTTTGGTTTTCTTCACTGCGCATGAGTTTGTAAAATCACAGCAATTTACATTGACCAGGCCTCAGAACCAAAACCAAACAGAAAAGGCACTTTGGAAAGTCCACTCTCTCGGCTTCTGAAAAAGTGCATGCGGGCCTCTCAAGCTGACCCACTCAATCATCTTCAGGAGCATGGTGGCGCAGTGGTTTAAATGCCTGTACGGCAGCCATTCACTCAAAACCACAAGGTTGGCGAGTTCAAGACCAGCAAAAGGGCCCAAGCTCGACTCAGGCTTGCATCCTTCGAGGTCGCTAAAATGAGTACCCAGACTGTTGGGGGCAAATTAGCTTACTTGCTAATATAGCTACTTGCTGTTCACCGCTATGATTTTGGAATAGCGGTATATAATAAAACAATTATTATATATTATCATCATCATCATCATCACCACCACCACACTATCATTGTCAAAGTAAGGGAGACTTGTTAGCATTATAAGCACACACAACCAAAAAAAACCCACCTTGAGGCCTCTTGGCCACTCACTCCTTCCCCTCCTCCTTTTCCTCCTCCTCCTCCTCCTCCCCCTCCTCCCCCTCCTCCATTCGCCTGGGGGAGGGTGGCGCGCGGCGCGCACAGGAGGCCAGCGCCTCCAGCTTCGCCTCCTCCGCGCAGCCTGCTGGAGAAGAAGGGGCGGAGGAGGAGGCGGTGAGTGGCGCGGCCGTGTGGGGAGGCAAAGGCGGATGGAGCCAGCGCCTCTTGCGCGCGGGCGCGCCACCCTCCTTGCCTCCCCGCGGGCGCGCCACCTTCCCCCCCCTCTCCGCCCCCTCTTCTCCTCCTCCCCGCGCGCCCGCGCGCAAGAGGCACTGGCTCCATCCGCCTTGCCTCTATGCTGCAGGCGGGCGGGGAGGAGGAGAAGAGGGGGCGGAGGAGGCGGGGGAAGGTGCGCGCCCGCACAGGGAGGCGCCTCCTCCGCCCCAGGCAGGCCTCGCTATCCTCCTCTTCCTCCCTGCCTCCCCGAGGTGGAGAAGGCGGGCAGGGAGGCCTTCAGGCCGCAGCAACTTGGCTGCAACGGGGGGGTCCCGGTTTTTGGGCGCACCCGTGCCGGGAGGGGCCCGGGGCCCCCCAAAGCGGGAAACACGGTGCAGCGGTTATGGCAAGCCTAGATTAGAGTTAAGGTTAGGTTGCCAGGGTTAGGGTTACAAATAGCTTGTCTGGACCAGTTCAGTATGAACGGCTGTACATTACAATAGCTGCACTGCAATGCCTGTGTTGAACTGGGAGCACTGAAATGCCCACACTGAACTGGCTGTGCCAAAATGGCTGCAGTGATTGGCCAAGCTGAAACGCATGCTGAAACATCCTAGATCCCACATAAACTAGGAAGAGACTACAGCTGTTTTCTTTGCCTGACTCTACAGAGAAGGGCAACATTGCACCCCTTCCTTCCTTGCTGAGTTTATGGAATGCAAATTACTTTTGCATTTAACTCAGTTTACCAGCAATTACAATAAGCTGAAGACAAAGAAGAAGTGAGAAGAGAAAGAGAAACTGGGACAGCCATCCTGGGTCTGTTTCTTTAGAAGTGAAAAATATTTCCTGCAGAATTTCTGAAACTGAGACCAGATCAGTCAGAAACATTAAATCTTTATGTCTGTTACAGTAATCTTGGAGAAGGAAAAAATTTGCCAGGCTGTATAGGCCTGCTCAAATTGGATACAGTCAGTATATCATACCAGACCTGGGACCAGCATGGCATTAGGCACAGACTCTTGAATTTCTTTTGTTACATATCCAAAAAGCATCCATATTGGCTGGGGGATTCTGGAAGCTGTAGTCCAAACTAGTATTGTATAAATTGTCAAAAACTTGCTAATCTCCTGACAATGTGAATTGCAAGAGCGGGTGTTCAGATGTTTAGTAAGCCATGACTGTTTATATAAGGTGGGCAGGAAGGATATTATTATGATTATTATTATTATTATTATTATTATTATTATTATTATTATTAGCTTGATAACCCCTTTTAATTTGTGTAATAATTTTAAGTGTACTTTACAGCATTTTCCTGATTATTCACTTGATTGTAATGTTAACATTGAGAGCCAGTGTGGTGTAATGGTTTGAGGGTAGGAGTACAGCCATGAAATGTTCTGAGTGTCCTTGGCCAAGTCATACCCTCTCAGCCTCAGAGAAAGGCAATGACAAATCTGTTTGGAACAAATCTTGCCAAGAAAATCCCATGATAGGGCCCCCTTAAAGTCTCCATAAGTCAGAAACTACTTGAAGGCAAACAAAAACAACAAAATGTGAGCACCAGTTACGTTGGATTTTTAAAAGAATTATTTCATAATGGATTATGCTATTGTTTTTCTTGTTGTGTCATTATTTTATTGAATTAGCAATTGATTTTGTTACATCTGTCCCTGACAAGATAGCTAGATTTGCCCCTGTAGAAGCAGACCTAAACTGTTCTAATTCCTTAAGCAAGAATTACTGTTCAACAGCAATACCATGATGTGGTTTGACTGTTCTTTCCCCACCGTGGGAGTGCTTGTTAGATTCCACCTTCTAGGAAATTCAGTACCGACTGTGAGATCTTGCTAAATAAAGCTTAGCATCTGGGAAGGCAGGACTGGGAGAGAATCCATTGCTACAATGTCCTCTGTGACAAATGGAGGGCAAATCATTGGGTTGGTCTCCAATTATTATTTTATTGCGGTTACTGAACTTCTCATTAATATTTGAAGCTCCTCATTGTGAAGAGCTCCTATAATTTTAGAAAATGTAAAAGGAACTAAATCTGAGCCATTCTTCTGTAGGAATTCATTCTCATCTATGGCAGCTGACAAATGATACCTTGATTCAGTTTTTGCATGCATAGAATTAAACCCATTCATTCATTAATGTATCACTTGAAAACTATCACAGTATAATGAGTCCTATTTCTGCAGAAGGGTGCACATGTAAAAATTCTTTGAAGGTATAACTAACTGTAAAGTACACACACACACACACACACACACACACACACACTACACTGACTAACACAGTATTAAAGTCTGTTTGAGCTTCTGTCTTCCTCAGATCATCTCATATGAATCAAAGGGCACTGCAGCCAATAGGAGAAGACTGTAACATCCTTTTATAGATGATAGGATTAAAATAGGATGGAGTAATTTAGAATGTGGAAAAAAATTTTTGACAATGAGTGATACCAAGTTTAGGCCATATAGTGTTATCAGCTTTATAGATCCAAAAGTTTTCTCTTGTTTCCAGTGTTCTTGCCTGACATGGCATTTTTATAGACAAATTAGAGAGGCTGTGGTTATCAAAACTGGGAGTGCTTTTGCCACTGATTGTGCAGATTTTTTCTTCAAGATTATAGATCAGTAGTTACTAAAGTATACATCACTCACTTGTTTTACTTAGCAATTGAACCTGCCATCCTGGGCACTAGTATGTATAGCATACTGTATGTTACACTCCAGACATTTCTATCATATCTATTCTGTAACAACCATATTAATTGAAGTACTGTTTGATTATCAGGAGAGCATCTAAAGAAGGCAAAAGCCAACATGTTTTGCTTTGAGCCTTAGTATTTCTGTCCTGTAAGTAACTATAATAAATATATGCTTTAAGTGATGAACATCATCCCTTCAGGATCCACAATGACCTTTTCTACAGTACTTATCTGACTCTCTGGAAATCACTCCACTCCTCTTTGTATATAGAGATATATAAGGGTATGGGGGGGGGGGGGTAGAGACAGGCATGCCACAGTTGACATGTGCCTCCCAGACATTTTTAGCCCAATGCCTTCTTCCTTTTGCCTCCAATGCTACTATCAATCACTGGGACAGCACAGCTAAAAAACCCTAATGCCAAAATTTGCTAACACTGCTGTAATGCTACAATTTGCCACAACTGCCAACTGAAATCTGCCAACTCTTGCCCATCTCTTTTAGATTTTCTGCGGTGTTATATTTAGACTTTGAAAAAAAAATGTTTTAAAAAACCTATGACTCCCAGAGTCTACATCATGAAGGGACCTTTTATAGTCGCATTTTGAGCACTGCTTCCGTGTTTGAATTCCATGTGTCTTTCAATTAGATTTGACAATGCCCAATATCTGTAAGCTCATGTAGCTTGGAAGATCAGAGAATGAACAGCTACATTGCCACAAACTTTACATTTCCAAATAACAAATATAGGGAGCTGGGATTTGGCAAAGAGACAATCGTGACATCAGCAAAATGTCAAAAGAAATAACAATAGCAAATTTATTGGCTTGTACCAAAGCTTTCCTTTTCATGAGAATTTCTTTGTGGAAACTACAGTAAAGGAAATCATTGACTGATGCCCAGTTTTAATGGAAACAAAATTATACATTCATGAGAGATTCAGGCTGTTGAAGTAAGCTTGACAGCTCTGGATACAAAGTGCTGTGTCTCCAGAACAGCTCTAATAGCTCATGTTTGGCATTGAATGGATACCTGCAGTGACATCCAAATAAATTGACCTTGAAGGGCCATGTCTTAAGAGTGAGGGGAACAATTTAGTGACTTGGCACATAAGCCTTTTGCTTTTTTGCTTTTTTAATCTAATTGCTTGTCATTGCAGTGACTACCCACTCAGGTAGTTAGGAGATTAATTATATATAAAATGGTAGGCAGTTAGTGGTAGTTTAATTATCCTGTTCTGTGGAAAACTGAGCAAGCAGTCTTAGAATTTGACTTTAACCTTTTGCAATTGGCCACAGATCAAATGTAATTAAGATATAAAACCTTAGTTATAGAAACAGGACAGAAGAATGAGTGGGATTTCCTTTAACTTTCTAGTTTGCTGGTCTGTCAGGTTCCTGGAGATTTGTGTGACAACCTTCCTGGCCTAAAAGTGGTTCTCTTGAATGCCTAGTATGGTAATCTAGGATCTGATTTTGAATGAAAAAGCTGTCCTGGTATGTATTATGGAGAATGGCTAAATAACCGAGGTACAGTGAATATGTGCCAGCAAAGCCCAGCAGGGTTTTCTGTACAACGTTAATCAAAACTTTGGAAGGAGGAGTGAAAGATGAGTGACCATAGTTTGCAGGATTCATGTTCAGCAATTTTACATTTTGTTTATTTTTCAGGATAGATAACACAAACAGAATGAGGAATTCATTAGTATGGCCTTACCCTGCTGCCCACCTCTTTCCTTGCCAGAGTTTGTTTGTAGGATGGGGGCCAATAGCACTAGGTGACATCAACAAATGGGTGACATGTGAAGGTCACCTGTTGGGAGTGGCTCAGTGATATCAGACCCTCTCCTCATCTTCCTCCCCTCCTCAATACTGCAGGACATACTTGTCCATTTCTTTTTTGCTTTTAACGGGATTATAGAAACCTGGATATGGAGGGGCAACATGTGATACCTCTTCTTTAAAAAAAGAAGAAGTCACATGTCTGATGGGATGTAGACTTGTAGAAACTCCTAACCTCTGCACAAGTAGGGGGCTTTAAAGAAAGGTCTACTGTCAAAGGAAGATGGATCCAAATGGTTTCCTGACAGCGTTGCAAGAGTTAACTGCTATCAAACAACAGATTAATGTGAAGCCCTGGTCAATGATGACCCAGACAGTTAACACAAATTTTCCTTGCTGACGGAGATAGACAAATGCCCTGGTTTACCAAGGAGTTCAGGGTCATAAAGCAATGAGGACAATAACTAGAGTAATGATAGCGGAAAACACAGAATGAATATGATGGGCCACATTAAGATCTGTGCTATGGTGGTGCTGGCAGCAAAGAAAACATGCTTCTCTGTCTTGTTTGCATTTACACAGTCATCCAGTAGACTTGAGATGCTAAAGGTTTGCTGTATGAAAAGTCAGCGAAATTGAGAACTCAGTTATCGATCATGACACTTTTTTGGATGAAATTGCTCACATTCACTTTACCTTGGATTTCATGATTATAGCACGTACCTTTGGCACCACCCTATGCTTATTGTGATATCTAAGTGTCAATCTGCATGTAGTTTTCTCCCATATTTTTATGTAGTGGTAGTATGGCTGTTGCAACACAGCCTAGATTAGGCTGGATCCCAGTAGTGCAGGGGTAGGCAACCTGCGGCCCGTGGGCCGGATGCGGCCCGGCGAGGCCTTGGGACCGGCCCCAGCCCAGTCCTGCCACCGATTGCCGCCGGGGCCTTTGGCCTCTTGCGCGCAGGGGCAAGGGGGCAATTGTCTATAGACACCTCAGAAACATGCATTTATATTAATATTTTTTTTTAAAATCAGCAAATTTTTCGCGTGTCCTCCACTTTTTTTAAAAAAGTGTCCACCATTTGAAAATGTTGTCCTACATTTGTCCCGGTTTATTTATTTATTTAATTTTTTTAATTATTTAATTATTTGTTTTTTGGCTTCGGCCCCCCAGTTGTCTGAGGGACAGCAACCCGGCCCCCGGCTCAAAAAGGTTGCCTAGCCCTGTAGTAGTGGATCTTAATCCTCCAGCTGCAGATAGGGTAGATTACAGTATTTTCCTCAATTAAAACAAAAACCATTATACAGTAATCCTCCCATAGCCATAGCTTCACTTTCCATGACTTCAGTTACCTTCAGTTAATCAGGTTCCACAAATATTATTGGTATAAAGTTCGCTACTATATATGGTTTCAGACATCCACTGGAAGGGTCTTGGAACATATCCCCTGCAGATAAGGAGGCACTACTGTACAGCAGGGGTGGTCCACATACAGCCCTTGGGATCTCAGTGTGTGGCTACTCAAAGCCACCAGAGCCTCCAAGTTATTTATTTATTTATTTTGCATGAACTTTCATGTGATATTTGTGCCCCAAATGCAGCTCCAAACACATAAAACTAGTTGGAAATGCGGTGGTTTACCTCACACTCCAGAACCCCTTCCAAACTTTGGAAAAACAAACAAAATGACTGAAAATTGCCCCAAAAGGCTGCTGGTAGTGATATCACATGCTGAAACATGACAAAGCAGTCCACTGGAGGGGCACAGTGGGGGGATGACCCTGATGTACAGATAAAGATTACAATTGCTTGTTTGTTTTTCAGTGTGTGCCCATTGAAATCAGGTTGGGGGG
>NC_056525.1:171470671-171518171 GCF_019175285.1 Sceloporus undulatus
TCTCATAACCTTCTCTGTCCCTATAAGAAAGGGCCATACTTTTCCTTGTATTTCAGACTATAGCAGAAAGAATATAATCTAGACAAATTAGTGGTATTATTGGGAGGAGGAAGGAAGCAAATCTGAACTGTAATCACCTCATACAGTATTACACTTCCATGCTGTTTGTGAAATTGAGAGATAGGACTGTAAAATTAATCATAAAGTATGCCAACTGGCTTATCAAATTTGTAATGCATAAAGTAATTAACTACCCCTTTCCAGGTATTATATGAGTCATTTGATTCCACGTTTCCCTTCAGATAGTGAAGAAATTCTTATGGGAAATACTTGTAGGCCAGGCACCTTTACAAATAAAAAAAAGTGAATATATTTGAAAAATAAATTTGAAGAGTTTTGCAAAGGTTTCTCAAGGGAATATCCTCTCTTTCATGGGGATTGTCCTGATCTTGTTTCTGGCACCTTCCAGGTAGCACAACCCATCCAGTTGTGTCTAATATGCCTTTCCTATTGGTTCAGCAGGGGTTTCACTGCATCTCATAAAAGGATTACCTATGCATTCAGGCAAATGTACTTCATATAGGATCACAGCACAAGTAAAGAACATTCAGTCCAGCAGCTCTTACAGACTAGAGTATACATATTGTGTGTGTGTGTGTTGATTTTTCTTTTCTTATTTTTCACTAGTTCTTAGTGAGCGAGCAACAAACTTTCTTTTCCCAGACTGCAGAACCTGACATAAGCGAAAATTTGCAAGATTGTTTGAATTGATGGCTCATTAACAGGATCAAGGCTTCATCTACACTGCAGAAATAATCTGGTTTCAGCCCACTTTAACTGCCCTAGCTCAGTGCTAGGGAATTCTGGGAACTATCATTTTGTGAGACATTAGCCTTCTCTGTCAGAGAGCTCTGATGCCAAAACAAACTACAATTCTCAGGTTTCTGTAGCACAGAGCCAGGGCAATTAAAGCAGTCACAAACTGGATTATTTCTGCAGTGTATTTTAGACCTAACTTATAAAAGGGATGTGGGAAGCTTTTCTTTTAGATCCCCAACTGTAAAATGTTCAGGGACCTTTCCCTTCTAGTTTTCTATTAGGCATTGTCATTAATCTTGCAACTTCTCATGAACAGATTTTCATGTGCACATTCAGGCCAAATCTATACCGCAGACTCCAAAGGTTTTCAGTACCAACACAAGTGTATTTGCTGCACATCATATTGCTCTGTGCTGTTATGATTCCCAGTGGAATTATTAATGAATTGGGTTTGTCTGATTGAGAGAGGAACTGAGAATGTAGTGTGGATTTCTTTTCTTTACCTGTATATGGAAAAATGAACTGCATGGGGAGACTGGCTCTACTAGTTGCATTTTAACTCTGCAGAATAGCCTGCTGGTTCATTCCACAAACAAGAAATTTATTTTGCAATTTGCTTTTATTTGAGTTAAAACTCAAGACATTCATTATACCATCTATACAATTTAAAGATTACTCGTGATCTGCTGGATGTTGGGTAAATTTTTGTACAGCTTTTAAGTCTTGCATTACTCAATGGCAAAACACTACCATGAAATTTAAACATGCTAAAAATATTTGTCAACATTAGAGAGCACAAAACAAACTTGCAGAGACGATAACATTACCGTCACTGATTTTTAACAGTGCTTCCATGTATTTCTTTCTAAGATGGTTCTAGGTGTAATAATTCAAAAGAACATGAGTAATACTTTTGACAGATAGAAAACTGCAATTTCATACGTATATCCTTTTGTCAGCCAATCGAATCTACCAAAGGGAGGACATTTAATCTGACACCACTTGCCCTCCCCACACACGGTGGGAATAAAAACAATCCTGTCCTGATTCAGTTTTATTGCTTATGTCATTCATTTCTTTGTATGGTTCTACAGGGGAAGAGAACACCTTGGGAAAACCCAGTTATTTATTCATAATTCAGATTCCGTGTGTGGCTACATGGTTAGATTTGCCATTACAGCAAGTACAGCTGTATTTTAAAATATTGCTTTAAAAAAATCACTCGCACAAACAGTTCTTATTTTCTTTGATTAAGTACGTGTGGTTGAAAGAATGGTAAATCTTTTCACTGTTTCCAGAGAAGCATATGTTTTATAGGGAGACAGAAACACAGGGGGTTGTGGTACCTTAAAGATCGACCAATTATATTATTCATGAGCTGTTATGGACTAGACATCATTTGGTCAGATACATGATGAATTGTTATCCTAAGGTAGCAGGTATGTATACTCAAATTGTGTTGGTGGGGGGATGCATTATAAGCTAAGAGGAAAGTTTAAGAGGAAATAAAATGCACAACGCACCATGTGTGGCATTTACATTTAACATTCTACTGGTTATCTTGATAAGCAGGTTCCTGGTTTAGTGTAGAATGTTTGGCTGACCTCTCATCGGTGGGAGTTAAGTGGTGATTTTTGGGTAACAGATTTGGTTTTAAGTTGATTATAAATAAGTGTGTGTGTGTGTGTGCGCACACGTGCGCCATAGGTTCAGGACTGTGCAGCCTAGATATTTTAAATCTCACTGAGACTATGGGAGACTGGAGAGTGTGTTTAAAAAAACAAATAGGCAATTTAAATCCATTTTACAGTAATAAATAAATAATAAAACTTTTATTTATATCTCGCTTTTCTGTGATAAGACAATCAAAGTGGCTTACAACACATTAAAATCCACATTTACAAATTTATGTCCCAAATTCCCCCCTTAAAACAGGATTAAACAAGTTACAGTTAAAACATCTATTAAAAACACAATAAAAATATAACAAGGACAGAGCGGTGGGCTGATACATGATGTGGGGGGCAGTCATTCTGTGGCCGGGCACTTTATTCAGGAAAGGCCTGCTGGAAGTGATCCGTCTTGACAGCTTTTTTAAAGCTGTCTAAGCTGGCAATTTGACGGATCTCATCTTGCAGACCGTTCCATAGTTTGAGAGCAATTGCAGAGAAGGCCCTCTGGGAGGTAGCAGTTAGTCTGGTTTGTAAAGGCTGCAATAGATTCCTCCCAGAGGACCTGAGGGTGAGGGGTGGATTATATGGAAGCAGACGATCCCTCAAATAGGTTGGACCCAAGCCATGTAGGGCTTTAAATGTTATAACCAACACCTTGTACTGTGCCTGGAAACTAATAGGCAGCTAGTGAAGAGGTTTTAAGATGGGTGTTATTCGGTCACTCCTAGTTTTTCTGACAACCAGTCACAACTCCATACTGATAAGATTTTTTTTATATGGATTCGAGCACCCACAGCTTGAAAATATTTTTAAAATATATAAATTCTAATAAGGGAACCTTAATTTTGTTATTTCATATAAGAGACACCATTTTACTACACCACTGTATTAAAAAGAACTTGAGTATCCATGGATTTTGCTATCCAGCAGATAACAAGAGCCCACTGTAATTTGTCTGGAGAATGCAATATGAACTTCAGTCACTCAGTAGCAGATTAATCCATTTAAATGTGATTGCAGCCGGTAGTACCATCTTCTATTACTAGGTGGGAGACATTACTAATCATGGTATAGTTATTATTTAAGGTAATGGTTCCTGTTAAAAGAAGGGATTCTATGAGAAACTCGAGTTTGAAAAAGCAGTTATAAAAACTACATCATCATGAGTTGCTGTAACCACAGAGCCCCAGGTGCCATCTAAAACAGCTAGAACTATAGAACTATAGAGCAGAAACATGCAAGCTATAAAATGGACAGAGTAGCAGTGGCTTTTTAGATGGGGTTTTTTTTTTTTTTTTACAATCCACTCTTGGATTGTAATTCTTATGTATTGATTACATGCTGTCTCAGAGTATAACTGCCATGCTGATAAACTTCCAACTTCCATCTGATGTAAAAGAAAACCTCTAGAGATATATTGCAACTCCAGAGAATGGGTTCAAGTGTGAATAACACCTCATGTGAAAACAGGAGGTATGCCTAAAGGTCTCACAGTTCGTGTCTTGACTGACACCAGACAGAGACTGTGGCGGGATACAAACCGCTGCTTTGCGGCGGTCTGCTGCCGCCGCCGGTTAGTCCGTGGGGGAGCCGGAGCCTCCACACGGCGCGGCTCCCCTGCGGACCGAAAAAGAAGCTCCAAAATGGAGCTTCTTTTAGAGTCGCGTTTGCGACGTAGCGAGGCGCCAGGGGTGCAATCGCTACGTCACAAAGGACGTGACGCGTACGGATGCTCAGCGTCCGATACACAAAGATGGCGCCGGTCATGTAGAAGGGCCGGCGACCTCTTGTATGGACGGAGTCCGTATTAGGCCCAGGGGCGTCTAGAAGAGACACCCCTTTTTTAAAATGGGACGTCCTCCGGACGTCCCAAATGCCGGTTTCTAACCGGCCAATGTGTCTTGTAATGATAATTCCACACCATACATTGAAATGTTTTCCATATTACAGTATAGGAGATAACACAACGTGTGAGAAGCCAGGTACTTTCACTAGTTTGGAACCTAGTAAATGTTGGCAATATTTTTAATTAATTGGATGACTTCCTTATATTTGATAGCTGTGGGTAGCATAATTCTTTCTCAAAGAGAGAAATTGTGTGGGATGGCATGTATATTCAAGATCTTGCTGGTAATGTTTCAGCTGGAAGCTTAGTAGCACAAAAACAACTCAAATCTCTTTATTTCACCAGCTGACAATTGGAGATCCCCCTGCTTGGACCGATCATAATTTTAAAAAGTTTTTTAAAAAGATTTTCTGCAAATGTGCTTCCACTGACTGATATTCAGAAGCTTGCCTGGAATTTTTAACTAGATTAGAATAACTATGGCTTGAAATGATGACAGTTTAGAGATGCTACCGACTAAGAAATTTTCACTGAGAGTGTGACTGGTTTTAGACAAGAACAATGACGAAGATCAAAAGACAATCCCCTTTATTGCTAAACTGTGTTTTCCACTGTGTAATGCAACCAGAGCTTGCAGAGTTGATGGGCAAGGACTTTTTCAGTGGCAGGTATTACGATGTCATCTGCCACTCATCCCCAGACATCCTTATTTCTTCTGTGTTACAATCCTTGTAGTTGCTTGGGCAGGAAGACCAAGCATCTTTCTCTGTGGTCCTGAGAAGTATTTCAGATGGAAGGGGTAGTCTTGAACTGGCATTTAGGGCACATTCATTTTACTAAAAGACATGCTCTAGAGGTAATGAAAACAGCTAGAACTGATTTGGTGATTTGGAGCAAAGCAGATGTCTTGATGTGTCTGTATTTCAGAATTTGCCACTACAGCCTTGACTGTAACTAGAAAAAACTATGTACTTATTCTTTAACAATCTTCCCAAATAAAATTATATCTAAATTATCACATGGAAAGATGAATGACATTACTGCTGCTACAGCAAAACCAAAATGTTAGGGCCGAAGGGCAGGGTATAAATACCATAAATAAATAAATAAAAATGTCAACTGCTGTAGTCTTTACTGTTAAATTGCTATTTAGCATCATTGTTAAGTCAATTAAAACATCATAAAATAGTATACAAAGTTTCAACATCTCTAGAGCTCTTTGTCAAGCCAGCGATGAAGTGAAGCAGAGCAATAGCTGTTGGTGGGAGAACAGAGAAGCAAATGCAGTCTTTATATAGTTATCTGTCTGCTCATCTTATAATTTGGTAGAGTTGTTATCTCTTCTGACATTCCACTTTAAAACTGTGACCAAATGCAGATTGTGCCTACAGCATTAACCCAGCTTTAACCCCATTGTATCCCCCCCCTCCTTGCTTAACATCCAAACCTCATGAAGAGTAATTCTCACAGTTTTTGAAACATTTTGATTTTCCTGATAGATATTGCCTGCCTCTGGATTTCCTAGAGGGAAAGATCTTTTGGGGACTGTGAGTCCCAGAACCCCCTAGTCAGCATTATTATGGGTTTTGTAGTCCAGAGGCAAATTTTCCAAGCTCTTCTAGTATTGATTTGTTTTTCTTAGACCCAGAATAGATGGGCCAGAACAGATCTGGCCACTTTGAAGGCATTCAAACAACGCATGCTTCCAAAGTGGTCCAAAACTGCGCTGCTGTCCTTTGATAACCCAGCTCCTGAAGCACTGGTTTGGTCCTGTGACTGCAGCCCACCTTGGGAGCAGGCCGTGTGGTCAATAGTGTCCAGGCCTGCTTGCAGCTGGAGTAAACTCAGGCCACTCTTTTGTGCCCATCTGCTCTGACACTTAGGGGCTATACAGACTGGCATCAAAGGCCAGCATGGGGGCGGAGTAGGAGCGTGGCGTCCACATGACACATGTCCCGACTCCGCCTCCATGCTGCCATGACACCGCGCACCCCACCACATGGCAGATGATGCAGCGCCAAAGGAGCACCGAAAAGACAGAGTGCTGCCAGCTATGGCACCCTTTCCACAACACAAAAAGGAGCCACTTTTTGCAGCTCCTTTTTGCACTGTGGAAAGGCCAGATTGGGGTCACAGCATGTAGTTACCATGGCCCCAATCTGGCACTAAAAGGGGCGGCTGCAGGGCACCCTTTAGGGGCAGTCTGTTCAGCCCTTTAGTCAGCTTTAAAAGCCGTATGTGTATACATCTCAGCCTGAGCAAACAGGGAGAGTTTGATGGACAGCAACATTCATGAAGCAGATCTGTGCAAGCATAGCTAAGATGTTTTTGAAATGATTGGACAATAACATCCTAGCTCTGCTTTTACACATCTGCTTCATGGATAATTTCAATAGGGATTATATCCCATTCACTCCGTAAGAGAACTCTGTGTGGGAGTGCAGATTTTAAAAACAAATCATGTAACAGTCTTTCATATGTACCATCAATATATTACAATATATTACAACTCAAGGCAGCAATCTGCTCCGTTCTCACTCTAGAGAGAGTACATAAATCCTGAAGGTACAGAACAATTCCCTTTCAGGTTAGGACTTGGGTCATGTGTTATATGCAATTAATGCTAAACAAATGTATTTACCATGACACAGGAAAAAGAGAGGAATGATAATTAGGCATCTACAAAGTTATGTATTTCTGAGTCACATCCTTTGTATAAATAGCACCGATGGCATTATCTTTCCATGGTGGTGAAATTGCATGCTCCTGTGAATCAAGAGGCTATGCTGATGGGAGCAGTGCTGGTGGAAGGGTCTCCCATGTCGGATAGGCTTTTTGATGAGGGGCCAAACTACATGTGACAAACAGCTACTGGGCAGAAACAATAATCTGGGGATGATATTGGAGGAGGATCTTGAGGCAGCAACAGTGGCACCATAGTTAACGCTTGTTAGTATTCCACAGAAGGAGGCACAGTAAACTGCTTTTTAATGTCTTTTACCACGAAAACCTTATGATGAGACAATCCAAAATTAAACAAGAGATAGTGCCAGAAGATGAAACTCCCAGATTGGAAGGCACGCAACAAACTACTGGGGTACAGTAGAGGACCACTGTGAGCAACACTGTAGCAACTGGATTCAAGCCAATTCTGAAATCTGAAAAAAAAAAATCCAAATATAGAACACCTCTGGTCCTGAGCATTTCAGATGAGGGAAACTCAACCTGCAACTGGAACAAGAAAGAGGGGCTGGGGAGAGAGAGAAGCCTTGGTGGATGATGAGTGAAACTATTCAAGCAATTAAGTGACAGAAATAGAGTGAGAACCTTAAATGGAACTCAAAGATATAGCCATGTTAGTTTGTAGAATCAGTACATAGAAAGGTCTTGTAGCACTTTTGAGACTAACTAAAAGAAATTGGCAGCATGAGCTTTCGTAGACTTCAGATGCATCTGAGGAAGTAGACTGAAGTCTCTGAAAGCTCATGCTGTCAATTTCTTTCAGTTAGGCAAATATGCTACAAGATCTCTCTACATACTTAAATGTAACTGTTCAGTGACTTGCATACAAGGACAAGGAGAGCAACCATAATAATCATTGCAGAGAAATAGAAGGTGACAACAGAAAAAGGAAAAACAGGAGACCTCTTACACAAGATCTGAGAAACCAAAGGGAATTTTAAACCAAGAGTGAGAGTGCTCTATGGCCAGCAGAGAATACATTACATGACCAAGTGGAAATAAAAAGATGATGGAAACATTACACTGAAGAACTATATAAACTAGATTAAAGGATGACAGATTCATTTGAAGCAGAACCATTTGAAGATGAATCTCAAAGTTTAAAAAGTGATTTGGAAACTACACTGAGGGCACTTGGGAGAAATAACTCACCAGGAATAGATTGCATACCAACAGAGATGCTTCAAGCTACAGAGACACACTCTAATGAGAAGGCATGACTTACTAGGACAAACTTGCTTGGTAAGGTAGAAGGCAGTAAGAAAAGAGGAAGACGGCATTCCAGATGGATAGACTCAATCAAGAAAGCCACCTCCCTGAGTCAGGGATCTGAGCAGAGCTGTGGATGATAGGATGACTTGAAGATCTCATAAGTTGAAGTCGACTTGACAGCAGTTAACAACAACAATAAATGGCACCTCACTTTTATGGACTTCCTTTTTTCCCCAGGTGTTTTTTTAATTGAAAGAAATATAATTTTACAAAATTCAACAGAACAAAATATAATTTACAGACCGTCACATATACTACATTTCTGTTTCTAGCCTTCAAGTTAAGATGCAAAAACTGACATTAGAACCAGATAGATTTAGATTACCTCTGTTTCTCTTAATAAAAGAAATAAATGAAAACCAATTTGTTATAAATGAGTCATCGTGACATTCATTTTTTGAGTTACGAACCTGTGGTGTTAAATTTTCCATGACAACCAGAGACCACAAGTTCTCATATCAATAGTCCAAAGTGAAATTGTGTGCGCCTTTCCATTTTTTTAATATGCTGCATTGATTTGCTAGTAATCTTGTGCTGACATCAGTGCATACACATATGAGACCCAGAATCAGGCCAGGAACAATCTATGTGCCTAAACAGTATGAAGGTTTACAAGAATTGATGAAGTAATTAGGAATTAAGCTATGAATTTTTTGCATACTTCTTTGCTTCTGATCAATTAATTCTCTCTCTGAAAAATTATATTTTCCAAAGTGTCCTTGTAACCATGAAAACTAGGGATACTACTGAGCAACAATAGTAAGGAAAAGTGTTATGGGAATGAACAGTTTGCTGTACATTCTAATCCCCTTCAGGAGCAGAGCTCATCAGTATCAGTAGTCCATCAGTACTCTAAACTCTTTAGCCTTATTGAATTCATTTCATCATGTATATGCAGTCTCTGTCTCTCATTCTGCCAGCACTCCAGGTCTGCTCAAAACAATTAATAGTCTAATGTCCTAATTAGCTTTGGGACCATTGCGGAACATTGATGCAAGGTGTTTGGCACAGCTCACCATTCCCTTCTTGAACAGTGAAATCATAATAACTCAGAGACAGTGAATGTTTTGAGGTATTGGTGTCACTGTCACTTTTACTGCTATAATAGAAGCAATAATTAAAAGTTACACATTTTATGAATGCTGACAGTTTGTCAGCTAAAATCCTAAGTGCTTAAAGGAAATGGAACTGAGCACAAAAAGAAAAACACATTAACTTTGATTAATTTTGCTGTTGAAATAGGTACAATTCAATAAAAACAACAAAAGAAGAAATCCAGATGTGTTCCTCCATGATTGGAGTGGCATCAAACAGTGAAACAGATTCTCCTTCTACCTTGGAAGAAAACCAGTCTGCCCATCTTCTTTGGATATTTGACTATTCTGGAGAGCTTGTAGAGAGGCTGCAAGAGAGAAGCAAGAAAAAGGAAGAGAAATTTCATCATGCCTACACATGTAGAGGACCACCTTTTTAAATATATATATGGTACAGTGCTCTTTGTTGCAAAGATGTAACAGTATTAGAAGTTTTCTGCCAATCTCAATTGCAGCTAGGGAGAAGTCTCTTAAGAGAGAAAAAGTGGTAATAAGGGTTTTTATGAACATTGAAACTGGCATGTGCAAAATGATAAAGAATGTCAAGCTTAATTAAGTAGTTTGTCAGGCCAACTTGGAGTCTTAATCACATAGATTGTTCCCTGATATTTTAAAGCAGTTGAAAATTCCAAGTGTCGTGCTCATTAAATATCAAAGAGCACAATGCAGTCAGAGTGAAACGGTTTAAATTCCTGCTGCTGTTAAAAAGAGAGTTTGTCATATTGTTCATGCTCTAAAACAGAAATCATTGGGACTCACAAGTCCTTCACTTTGATTGTATCACAACCAGGAATTTTTGTTTGGAAGATCTCATAAGATTTCAGCAGATGTCCACAGCTGTCATGATACCAGCTTTTATGTCGTACCTCCAAAAAGTCTAGATGGTGGTTTCAAGTCCATTGAGGCTTCAGCCTTGCTATTGATAGTTCTGTGGCTTACCGTGAACATGTTCTTTGGGGTGTGGGGACAATGTGACCCTGTTGAAGTATTTAGACTGCAGCTCCACCACCACCACCATTGTCTATTTACTTACTAGAGTTGATGGGAGATGCAATGCAAAAGTATCCAGAGGACAACATATTCTCCACTCAGCATTATCTAATAGGATCTGTGTTCAGGCAACTAGGTTTTCTGTTCTTGTTTCTTCTCACAACCATCTTAACACTGGAGAGGCAGACCTGGTTTGCATAATAGATAACAGCAGGATTTGGTGTCTGTCCTGCACAACATTTTAAAGTGTTAGATCTGGTTTGGACTCTGCAAAAGGAATTGGGGCCAGCAATGGTATCACAGCTTCATATTAGATACAGAAGTTGCTACTCCTTAATAATGTCTCCTGGGACTTAACATGAGCTAATAATAGCCACCAAATTTTAGCGAGGGCCAAAGGAAAACTGTGCAGTCTTTTTCAAGAATATGAATAGAAAGGAAATCAGAGCTTTTACTCCAAAAGGATTTGAGAGTGGATATTAAATTACTCCTGGTTAAGGACAATACATCCAAGCACTAGATGGGTTTTTCCCCTCCTTTAATATATCATGTCTAATTTGTTCTTGGCCATTATGCAAACTGTCTTGGATCAATGTTTCCCAAATTACACTTTCTGAATTCTCTCCCACTCTCTATATATCACCATTTAGTCATTAGAGAACCTGTTTCTATATGCTTTATAGTACATAGAGCCTTGCAATATGTCATTGTGCACATTTACAGAAACATCCAGTATATTGCACTCTGTTATTCTAATTAACAGGTTGCTTATCCCATCTTCCAAACCCACCAGAAAGGTGATAAATGTTTTTTGCACAAGAGAAGATTTGGGGAAAGGACACTTTGTCATCTGATCTGTCTTCTTTAACATGTACAAGGTTTTCCCTCTGGGATATTAATTATCCCCTAGGTAGAAGTCTGTTAATTTAATCCAAAATCCTATATAGTATGGCTTGCCCAGCTAGTCACACAGAATTTCTCATGGACTGTAACTCATGAGGACTCCTGCTGCTGCAAAGAGATATATGTTTCCATTACATTGATTAAGCAGTAAAATTCATCATTCTGAAATAATATTTCTTGTTCTAGCAAGAGAGGAAGAGCAGGGAAGGAGAGAAGAAAAAGAAGGGAGCTTTATTTCTATTTGCATTAGAACTAGAGCTCTCAGCATTTAAAATTAGGATCAAGAGATCATAGAATCCTAGAGGTAGAGGGGACCAGAAGGGCCATCCAGTCCAAATCCCTGCCATGCAGGAATACATAGAAAATCCAGACAGATGGCCGTCCAGTCTCTCTTTAAAAACCTTCAAAGAAGGAGACTCCACTACACTCTGAGGCAGCATATCTCATTGTCCAATAGTCAGAAAGTTGTTCCTAATGGTGGAATCTCTTTTCCTGCTGCCTGTATCCATTGCTCTGTGTTCTCACCTCTGGAGCAGCAGGAAACAAGTTTGCTTCATCTTCAATGTAACATCCCTTTAGATATTTAAACATGGCTATCATGTCTTAACATTCTCTTCCCCAGGCTAAACATGCCTGTGAGATGGGACAGTACTAATAACCCCATTTTCTCCATTGCAGTGCCATATTCTGCCCACCTTTGTTCCTGGCCATACATGTACTGCCAGGCAAAAAGAGCTTGTTGGAGATTCCCCACAGGGTCTGTGATTTAGAATCCTGCAGAGCCAGTCCCACCATTGGGACTGACAGGAGGTTGATTCTAGAGCATGGAGTGTGGCAACTGGGTGCTAGAGGACAGTACTGTATGTTCACCATGCCACCTTTTCTGCACCCTCTAAACTGTTCTTCTACATCAGCCAGTTTTCAAGGAGGGCAGTACCAGCTCTCCCACCTCCTGAAACAGAAAGCAAATTCCTGCTATCTACATCATGCTCTATCACATTGTGTAGCACTATGTATGAGTGGCTGAAGCAGATACACAACCCACCTCAAGAGAGCCAAACACTCCTCCAACTGGGACAGCAGGAGGCAGCCACTGAATCACCCAAGGAGGGGTGGCATCTGCCCACCACCACCAAAGGAAAAAGAAAAAGGTGGTATATTGGCACCAACCCAAGGAGGAAGAAGAAGAGAATGGCATTAAACCTCAGATGAAGCTAGCCTTACATGAGGATGCAATTTCCTCAGGGCAGCCTTCAGAGCTAGGCACTGAAGAAGTATCTATTCTGGAGACTCTTTCATCACAATGGCAGCTCTCCAGAGCATCAGCGACCTTCCAATCATGGATTTTGCTCTCCCTGTGCTTTGCTGTTTGAGGGCAACCTTCAAATAAGGTTCTGGTGCCAATCTGGTTAGTTTCTGCACATGCAATTTAAGGACTATGGGCTGTATTGGGCCAATCCTAAAACCTTGCATAGTCTTTCCCCTGATTTTAAATATTCTAGTAATATTCAGGTTGAAATTTCTCAATGAAATGTCTTTCAGCAATGTCAAGAGTACAGGGAAAATTTCTCAGAAATTTCATGGAGCATCTTATTGATGGTGCCTTGGTGTCTTCACAGTTCCTTGTCTGTAGCAAGGAAAACCTAATGAATAAGGGAATTGCAGATGGGAATCAGCCATGCCCCCACTCTGCCCTGAGGCCAGTGTTTATCACCGGTCTGTCGAGGCTCTCAGTCCCAAGGAACTCAATGAGGCTTCCTTCTGAGTACTATATAGCACTGCAGGATTAGGAAACCTGGCTCCCCCCAAATATTTCAGAACTCTGTGATGAGAGAGGGAAGTGATTCATCAGTATCTTGAGGGTCACAGATTCCCCAGCCCAGGCATATTTTACTCTTAAACTTCAAAGGTAATTCAGCAATGCCAATATTTGCTAAATAAATATAGCCCATGTGGCCATGTGTGTAACCAGAAGACACCTGACTTCTGATCTATACTTGTAATGGTTACATCAAATCATTCTTATATTTTCAAAAGCAAATGGTAACTTTTATAGCAACATGAAACAGGAGGGAAACTTATACCAGTTTTGATGCAGTGGACATTGGAATTTGTAAAAGTACGCTGCCTATGTCAGATTTTGATTGCAGAAAGTGAAACTGCTGGAATGGGTTCAAATGTCCATTCACACATTTAGGTTATTGGATGCCCTTGAGTCAGTTTCTCATTCCATTCTTTCTCTCTCTCATCCTAGCTAAACTCTCAGTTTAAATGGACAGGAGAGGCAAGCAAACTCCTTAAACAGTTTAGAGAAAAGGAGGGATAAACAAATGATATTTTTTGTATAAAAATGGCAAACATGGCACTGCTGATGTGCAAACTTTTCACTTCACTGTGGTTTATGTGAGAACAACTTATTCAAGCCTGCTGTAATAACGTGAGGTAACTGCTGTACTGTGCCGTATGTTTCCTAGTGCTTCTGTTGTATTTTGTATTGGGAACCTGTGTTGTTGGATTATTGAGCTATCCAAGGTCCTGAAATTTTTCTGGAGATAGGGTTCAGCCACTTGTGTAGCACCTCCTTTAAATTTCAGATTAAAACTCCAGAACTCCACATTCCTACTAACATCAGAGCCATCAGCCTTCACTAAGAGGTTACAAAGTCAGCATAAAGCAAAAATACAAGGAACCAAGTGGTACAATATTGCTGTGTGATTTTGCTGAACACTCACTGAGCTGGAGCCGGGCTTTGTGCTTTCAGAAATAGATACCATCAATCTTGTTTCTTTGTTCCAATATATGTACTTCACTAAACTTAACCTAAACTTTGCACACCTAGTAGTGGTTCATTCAGTGAGCAATCCCCAGGCAGATTGCTTGTTAACAGTTTAGGATGAGTACTGATATTTTTCTAAGGGGAGTTATTGGTTGGTAGATACCTTCTCTGCATTGTATGGGAAAGCATTCAGAGTCTGGGAAAGTAGAACCACTTTCATCCCAAAAGAGGTGTGAGAGTACAGAGACAGGGTGACCAAAATTTCAGGACACTCCTAACTGAGATATGCCTATACTAATAAAAATGTCCTACATTTCTACTCCTTTCCCTTTTAAAGAAATTCCAGACCCATGGAATGATGATCCTGAAATTTCTCAATGTGCAAAGAAAAGGGAAGATTCCAGGAATATCATGCAGTGTTTAGAAGACTCTGTATGAGCCTTTACACAGATTAAATTATAGTAAATTCTATTCACCACCAAGCATATACTAGATGAGGAGTTGCATGCAGCCCATACAACCTGTCTGACACTAGTATTTCCAATAACTTCTTTGCTGCATTTTTAAACTATTCTTTGAGGCGTACCTTGCAAATATCTAATGTCTGAATCAGCCTAACCCCATTCTCCCATTTAGTTCACTTTTCTTTCCTCCCTTACAGCACTTACATTAAACAAATACACAAGTCACTCTGACGGATAGTTTTAGCAAGATTGTCAGGATGCACTTTTTTCTTTTGCCCACCTACTCATCATCATTGATCTTGTTAAAATTGCTCCTCACCCGAGATCTTTCTCAGATATGACTGCAAACTTCAGGTGAAACTAAAATAGCTGTTTCAGTGGGTTTGTAATCTTGAGCAGAAAATTCATGGTGCCCCTCCCTACCTCTCCCACCTCCAAACTGTTGGTTCCCCTTAGCACTTTCAAACTGTTTCTGCAAAAATGTTAAAAGCTCATTTCTTAGCTCAGAGTTGTTGTTTTTTCTCACACATGAATCATGGGGATTATTTTTATTTGAAGGATTTCCATACTTGGATGACTGCCTGCCTTGCATATGCAACTATGTACATTTGGAAATCGAGGCTTCCTATCTTCCGAAAGAGCATGGGTAGGTTAACAACAGCAAGGCCAGACATTTTGCTGCCTGAGACAAAATACCCAATGGTTCCCCCTTACCCATTTCCCCATACATAAATTGGATAGGTAGGGAAGGGGCCAAGATGGCAACAGAGAAAGTTGTCTTGTGTTTAGTTCTGCAGCCAAGCTTCAAATTTATCTTTAAATTTACAGAGCTAGTTTGGTAATATTGTTTGAGTGTTGGATTAGGACTCTAGAGACCAAAGTTCAAATTGCTGCTCACCCATGGCAAGCCACTGGTGACTTGAGGCAAGTCACATTCTCTCAGCCTCACAGGAGGTCAAAGAGAAACTCCCCCTAAACAAACTTTACCAGAAAACCCCCATGTTAGGTTCACCTTCAGGTTGCCATACATCAGAAACAACTTGTGAGCAAACAACAACACAATTTTAAATCCCCGTGTAAAATTAGCGTAACGGTTTAAACCATCCCACTTCCAATGGAAATTTAATTGAGTTAGACATTTTAATATATGATTGATTTACCTAACATTAACCTCTGTGTTCAGTCTACCAGAAATAAAATGCAGTGATGTATACAGACCTTATGTGGGAAACAGCCTAAATAGGATGACAAATATAGGGCTGGCATAAGATTTTCCTGTTTGGCCTAAATACCCTAAAGGCACCAGATCCCGGCTGATCTTGGACACTAAGTAGGGTCAGCTACTTAATTCTTGAATAAGAGACCACCAACAAATACCAGGTGCTGTAGGATGTATTTTAGAGGAAAGAACTGGCAAATCCACCTCTGAATATTCCTTGCCTAAGAAAACCCTGTGAATTTCATATTGTCACTATAAGGTGACAGATGCCTTGAAGTCATATGCATGCACACACAGAGAAACACACTCTTCAGATTTTCCTAACTGAGGCAAGATAGCTAATTGCTACATTTCCCACATATATTATTTATCCCACAAATAGTTCTTCTCTGAGAGGCAGAAAATGATAATAAATTAAACAGCTACATACAATTATTCTTCACACACACACACACACACACACACAGCTATCATTCAGAATTGTTACATTACATTTAAAATGTAGCTTTGACTCACCCTTATTACCAAAAATTGTAATTTGGTATAAGTGACTACATTATTTGTAACTTCATATTCCAAACTCTGGATCTCAAACACTGCTTTCCAGTACATATGAGAATATGACATCAGTCCCTTCACCACAGTGTTTTTTGTACCAGTGTTAGAAGAAGAAGAAAGGTGAGAGGACTGACAGACATATTCCATGTACGGCCCTAATTTTGCTGTAGCATATATTGTAAGATGGAGCCAGAGAGTATTACTGTATAGCACTTTGTCAGGCAATTAGAAAGAACAAAGAGATTGCATTTTCTGCTAAAGTGTAAAAACTCTTTCTATTAAAAAGAACCACAAGGGAATGACAGTCTTCTCCTGCAGGAATATGGTGGGGTTTTAATTATAAATTGCCTTGTCTCCAGCGCAGGCATGATAGTGCATTAGATCTTTCTTAAACAGTCCAAGATTGACTTTAGCAATTCCCCTCACTTTGAGCCACAGTTAAGTTGAAAGTATTACAGCTTCATCCATAAAACAGGAAACTACAGTTTCAAGATAGTTGTGAAGACCATCATAAGCCTGCAAACTATTATTTGGATTTTGTTTCAGTGCTAGAATTAAATAGTACCACTAACAAATGCATTTGACAACTGAGGTGTGTTCACCTTGACTTACAACAATACAAGATAAGTTTCAGGATGAAGATATGTTTGTGGTCTCATCAAAGTTATGATAAGATATCATATTCAGCAGTAAACCCTTCCACAAGAAGGATTGGACAAGTCCATACCAAACACAAATCTGTAACCCTTTCAAAAGCTATTCAAATAGGCTTCCACAATATATAGTTTTTGCATTATACTGGAGCACTGGATTTAGGCTGTGTATACATTGCAAAATTAATGCTGACACTGCTTTAAATGCAATGGGTCCATCCTGTGGAATCCTGGGATCTGTAGTTTGTTGTGACACCAGAGCTCTCTGCCAGAGAAGGTTAAGTATGTCACAAAACTACAAATACCAGAATTTGATAACATTTAGCCTTGGCAGTTAAACCAGTGTCAAATTGTATTAATTCTGCAGTCCAGCTGTAGCCTTAGTCTTGGTCAGTCCACAGTCAATCCCATTGTGCTTTCATTCCTTTATGGAAACATTACTTTTGGAAAAGTTATAGCAATATGTAGAACCCACTGGTCAATATGGTTAGTGCCCAGCAGATTCCAAAAGGCTTTTTTCTCCCAAGGTCTGGCCTAACTCCAAATGTTATTTCATAAAGCCTCTGTGAGATTGTTCGCTATTACTGTTGCCCAGTAGCTGTTTCACATATTTAGTCTGGCTTCTAAGCAAAAGCCAGTCTAACACAGGAGACCCTCCAAACACCACTGCTGCTGTCAGCATAGCCTCTTGCTTCATAGGAGCACACACTCCTACTACTGCAGAAAGCTAGTGCTACTAGTGGGTTACTATGCATAGCAATCCCATATTCAGGCTCTGACTCTACACAGGCTGATTTGGTGAAGAGTTCTACTCTAATGGGTTTAAACAACATTAAACTAGGAATTAGATTTTCTCCTCTTTTTCATCCTCTAGTTAATTATTCCAATACTAATCATCCTTCTCAGTCCGTAAGGAAGAAGCATTACTGAACCCAGCTTGTTATTTCTTTATTGACCTGGAATCCAAGGGAAGAATCAAAGATGATAGCTCCTGACAGAGTGTAAATCCTTTATTCTACCAAAGCGGAGGTTCCCTGGTGACAAGGAAGACAATATTTACTCTATGCTGATTGCATCCTGGATTGCTGATCAGAGGCTGGGGACTAAGAATCCCTGTCATGTGGATAATATTTCCATCAATTAGCTAACACCTTATTAGACATTAATGCCTTCATGCAAAGTCAGGCTAGTTGTCACTGTTTAAATTTGAGCTCCATCTTGTGGATATGTTTAAAATTGGAATGGATGTCATATAACATGGGTGCTACAACCAGCTTTACAGAAGCTCTGTTTTTACTTTGGATTCTATGCCTAAAGCAAACCATGGAGAGGAAAGAGATAGTGACAATGAAGGGAACTGGACTTCTACTAGAGATGCTTAAGGATGTGTAATGATTTATTTGAAAGGGAATTGGCCCAAATGACAGTTACTGGTCTAATAGATGGATGAAACACAATTGTCTTTTGAGGTTTGCATTTCTCGAAATTGTGTATAGAACAAAAATATCAACATGTATTTCAAAATAAAATGCATAGAAAAAGTGAAAAAGTTGGAGTGATAATGTGGATTTCATGTATTTTAAAGGGCAAAAATGGTATACCGCAGCTTTATAAATGGACACAACTGAAATGGACATGGTCCAGAAATGCACCAATCCATCCATCCATTATTTCTGCACATGACAGGCTCTTGTGTTCAGCATTATCCATATGATAGGGAATACTGCATGATTCCCTGGAAAGGTCGCTGTGAATACGGTTCAAAGGCAAAGTAATGATGTACAAATAAAATGTAATCTTCTTTCCCTCATGTTTTAGCAGCTCAGGTGCCCTTCTCCATTCAGTCATCTACAGAGTGCTCTTTCCAGACTGGGAGATTTGGGGTGCAAAACAATTCTCAAAATAATATGCATTTTTCTACAAGACACACTGCTTGAAAGCCACTGATATTGCATTGTATACACAAAAATGTGCTTCTCCCTCTTCCTCTTTTCTTTGTGCCTTATTACTCTGAAAATTAGCAAAATAGCCAAGATCCTGCATTGGAAGATAGGGAATAAGTTCCACCTAGGTGTAACACTACCCATTCCATAAAACCACCCCTTTTCATGCTCTCCCCCCCAAATCCATAATACATCCATGTTGGAAAAGGGTTTTTTAAGGAGGACTTGGTTGTTACACGAAGGAGGTAGTGAATACCTTGGCAATGATTGTTTCACTAAAGATATCCATAAACATAAATTCGAGTTATAGATGAATATACAGTGGACCCTTGTTATACGCTGGGGTTTGGTTCCAAGATACTCCATATATAACAAAATCCATGGATGCTCAAATCCCATTAAATAGAATGACATAGCAAAATGGTGTCCCTTGTAAAAAATGGAAAATCAAGGCTTGATATTTGAAATTTATACTTTTTTGAACATTTTCAAACCATGTATGCTTGAATCTGTGTATAAAAAACCTGTGTATAAGAAGGGCCAACTGTATCACTAGCAAGATGCTAACCAATATTTTCCACTGACATGCATGTAAGTGTTGTTTTTGTTATTGTTGTGTGCCTTCGGGTTGTTTCTGACTTACGGTGACTCCAAGGTGAACCTATTACCTTGGGTTTTCTTGGCAAAACTTGTTCAGAGGGGATTTGCTTCTCTCAGCCTCCTCTGAAACTGAGAAAGCATGACTTGCAGCGCTCAAACCACTACACCATGCTGGTGGAAACATCTTCTTAAATTAAGTGGACTAGGAATCCTTCCTTCCTGATCACACATTCTTTTGAGACAAGGTAGTTCAGCATCATGGTAATTACTCTCTTTTGGAAATGGGAAAATCTGGTACCAGCGAATTCTTTGGCGAATTTCACTGACATCCCTAGTACAAAGAATTTCTTTGGCACCTTCTTCAGAATGCACAGAAAGCCTGGACTTGTTTTGAGCAAAAGAAAATTACAACCAACAGTTTCTAGTTATCAAATCAACAGAAATTTTTCTCAGTTGTTCTTGGTTGTTTTTTTAAGCTGTACATGACAGGTAGCTGAAACTCAGGCATGCTCATTACAGGTGACAACATCATACAATATCTACCATATAGGTCTAGTTTTAGGTGAATTCTGAGACAAAATGTGACTTTGGGGGGGATTAAAATATCCTGAATGAATGAATGAGCATTACACAAAGATTATGATCACTATGGCTGCATCTGGATTGCAGAAATAATGCAGTTTGATACTGCTTTAACTGCCTTGGCTCAATGCTATGGAATTCTGGCGTTTGAAGTTTTACAAGGTGTTCAGCCTTCTGTGCCAAAAATAGGTGTCTCAGAAAACTACATATCCCAAGATTTTGTAGGATGGAGCTATGTCAGTTAAAATGGTGTCAAACTGCATTATTCTTGTAGTGTAGATATCCCCTGAGTGCAGTAGAATTTATTCAGAGGGCTAGTCTTTGGCAACAAATCCTCCCCTCAACTCCATTCTGTCTTGTAGATTTTTATTCTGGAGCCAAGTACATGTGGTGGTGTAGGAGGAAAGGAAAAGCAGGACTTAGCCCTTACACAGAAGGTCTAAATGTTATCTCTTTTTGGACCGCAGTGAAACTGCAGGTACCAGTCCCATGGATGGGGATGGTACTGCATACATATTTTTACAAGCAACTTTCTCAGTATAATGCATGTTAATTTCATTTCTTTTACAAATATATGGACATTTGCATGCCGGATAGAAAACTTTTTTGTGTGCATTTTTCTTGAAAAACTTAATTACAAAATTCAAAGAAGTGTAAATTTCAAAGAATAGCCTGATCTATGGAAGGGCGGTATAAAAATAAAAAATTTATTATTATTTTATTATTAAAGGAGTTACTGAATTTTTATTTGTGTTTTGGTTTCAAAATGGAAAGCTATCTTACTTCCCATTAATTAGCAAATCACATTAATTTCTCCCCCATTGTTAATTTTATACAGGAAAAATAGTTTATAGTTATTGGAGGGGAATGGGTTGTATTCTAAAGACTGGGAATGTTACCATTTGAACTATAACTCACAGCATCCTTGGAGATTCTGGTAGTTGTAGTCCACCAGATGATTTTACTTGTGAATGTTTTGTTGAGTGCCACTGAACTTGTTTGCAAAGCAATGCCAAATCAGGCTTTTACTGAAGGCAAGGTTGAGGCAATTTATTTTGGTCTTTATGCTGTCAAATATAGCTATAGCATCTCAAACCTTACACTTCTGTGCATGCTTACCTCATAACTAAGTTTCACTGCATTCAACAGGACTTCTGTTCAACCCACTGCTGATGGATCACAGTTTGTGGGTATATTACAATTCTTTTGTGGACATATTCCAGTAATAGATTATTCCTGGGTACAAGTCTCATCTTGTTTATTTGGGTTTTATTTACTTCATGCGGTGGGTATTGTAGCTTGAGGAATGCTTGTTCTAATTCCATGAGTCTGGCGTTCTATGGTGAAAGCATAAAATAGGGAAGCAGAGTTGGGTCAAATCTGGGATGCCCTGCAGACAGTTTCAGTGGTTTCAAAATGGAAGACTCTGCATCTTCCCAGAAGATCCAGAGCATCAGGTAAGGTTTTAAAGTTTGTATTAACCTTGTTAAACCCTAGTTCTGGTGTAGGATGTGCTGGACATCATCCGGACTGCTCACACCAGAACCATGGTTTGGACCGTGTGTCATTTGAACACGATGACACCAGAACCGGGGAAGGGAAACAAGCCTTTTGGCCCATGCAGATATGGCCTCAGAGAACATAAAAGCACCATTTTAACCTGTATGATAATGAGGGTAAAATAGGTGATGATTATAGATTAGACTGTGATCTACAGACTTGCAGAAGGCAGCCCACTGAACTGCAAGGCTGAATGGGAGAAAGAACTTGAAATTGCCAATTCTAGAACCTTCTCTGTGGAATTATTTACCCATTTACATTAGCTGGACAATGAGTGTGGGCTCTATATGTTTGCCTGGCCAATTTCCTGATGGCTTACTTGATGATTAGCATTCTCACTTACCTCTGCTTTTAATTTATGTTCTTTATAGAATTCGTGGTTTTTATTTTATTTTTTTAATAAATTTTGCTATTACTTTTACTATATGTTATTATTGGGAAAGGTTTTGAGGGGGGGTTTCAAATAAAAAGCAGTAGTAAAATTATTCCTTCTTTTTTGAAAAAGGTTACGTTATTTGTGATATGGTGAAAATGTATCTTACTCAATCTCTCCATTTTAGCCTTGAAGTTGTAATACATCCCTAAAGCACAAGAGGGCAATGAAACTTTAGGATATACATATTTAATGAAGGAAGATATTAGTCCCTGTAGCTTTCTTTACCTGGACGGAAACTGAAACATAGCTAGCTTGGAGGATATCGTTGCCATTTGTTAAAAGAAACTTTGCCATTTTTGCAAGATTGACATTTCTTCTTAGAAGAAAGACTCATTTCTTGTTGAAAGTGTTCAACCTTGTTGAGAATTTGCAAAACACAAGAGCTAATCATTTCATTTTTTAAAAAGGCATGCACAGAGAATATTCTTTTTTCAGGAGACTCAGGAGATTATCATACAAGGCTTTTAAATCGCAATAAGATGGAGAATAGCATCTTTGGCCATACTTATCACATGAAGTTGCCTCTGACTAGTTGCTGCTTTGCCTTCAAACCTTTGGTACAACAGCCCTCTTCGCTGATGGGAAAACCCATCAGATAGCTCCTAATTGAGCTGCTTTCTCATTACTTCATTTCTTTTTTCTTTTTGTTTGTACTAAATCATATTGATATAACTGTGCAACTATGTTAGAAACATAAATTTAAAAATGAAAGGCCTGCTGGGTAGGACATAAGGCAGAAAGACAGGGATAAGGAGCAGTATGGAAGAGAGTGTGAAGGACCATCAGTTGCACAAACTGCCCAGTCATGATACTGCAGAGACATGTGATAATTCCTTTCACTAATGTAATTGTGGTTACACTCCTCTGTATGTGTGTACAATATCTAATCAAAAGGTTAGAAAATAGAGAAAAGGTTAGAAATTGGATGAGTTGTTAAAGATAGCTTAATTTTATGCCATTATCTACAATTAATTTTCATCTTAAATAGAATATACAGCAAAGTAAAAATATTCATTTCATCCAGTAGACAGTATTTTAGATGAACTAATTTCTCACAAAAGCAAAACCAAGCTTATATTGTGCAGCATAAACTCCAATCATATAAGGAGAGAGAAATCCCAGAGGTTACAAACAGGGTTCAGGAAAAGAAGAAGCACTAGGGACTACCGTACATTGCTTCACTTACCGTTCCTGAGTGAACAAGAGAATTAAACTCAAAGCTAATTCATGGTTCGGATACCTCACAACTGAGGAAAATTTTGCTCCTGGTCAATTAGGCTTAATAATGCAAATGTATTTTTTTACATTATCTTTAAATTCTACAAGGATGTTCTTTAGGTTACATTTTGCCCTGATGATTGATATAATGAGAGATCAATGTGTGTAGTTGTTTCTTTGGTCACCTGAAAAATGGGTTTCAGTAAACAAACTGTTGGCCTCAAAAAATCCAATCTATCCCTCTCCTGCTTCTCCTAGCAGGACTACATTTTAGAGGACCAACAGTTTTCTTTTTCAAAAGGAAGTGACACTTACCATCACCCTAATCCCAATCTCCTCCCTTCTTTTCTGTTTTACTCAAAGGAAATTCCATGGGGAAGAAGAGGGAGGGGAGAAGATCAACTTGCCTTGAGGCAGGTTGGAAGTGTCTGTTGTTCAGTTTGATATTCTTCACAACCAATCCCTTCTTCTATCCTTTTCTGGCATCTCGGAGAGGGAGGGAGAAGGAGAAGCAGCCATTGCACCCCTTATGTTTTGCACCCAGGACGGAGCACAGCTCCCACTCCTCTTTTGGTGTGCCATAGCAAGCTATAGAAATTATTTCAAGCACATTAAGTTAATGGTGGTGGAGGAAGGAAATCATGTGGCCCTTGACATGTTGTGGGACTGCTTATTTCTAGTACTGAGTTTTCTTAAAAATCAGTTTCAAAAAGATGAATTCCACAATAGTAGAAGTTCCACTGAGAGTTTGGGCAAGGTTGGGAATCATGCAGCCCTCTGTAGATTGTTGAAGTACAACTCCCAAGATAGGTTATGTTGACCAGGACTGCTAGAAAGTGCAGTGAAAGGCCACATGATTCCCTTCCTCCACTGGTTTAAGACATGAAATATCTCCCCAGGCTAAAGTGTCAGATGCACTCCAGATAGCCTTTGGGATAAGGACTTCATAGTTTCCACCATCTGTACTATATTCCCAGATCTAAAGTTGTTCCTACATGACACTCTATGGATTAAACATTCATTACACTTGGAATGCCTTTTTCCTAATTTGCTCCCCAAAAAGCATGTTTTACAAAGGCTCTCCCAGGCCTGTATAATGATTTAATTATCTGGAAATAACAGTTTTAGTACTAATTACAGAATTGTACTATAGACTCTTATCTGCAATTAAGTTTGCAGCTCTTGACTATTAGAATACATGTTGTCATAATAACTAGCATTTGCTTTCTTTTATTTGCATATGCTGGCCTGTGAAATCTATAATTATAATAGGTAGGGATCATCAGTTTGAGTCCTGTTTCGATGATTAACATTAATTGAACAACCTTGTGATTTAGAAATATAGGACATTATGTGTACTGAAATAGTGATTAGAAAACAGAGATAAGCTTGCTACATAAAAAGAGATTTTGCTATTCTATAGCAGTTAAATACAGGGCCACTTATTCTATGCCTTGCAGTTAGTCTGCAAGGTTCATGATGGTCAATTCACTTTAGCTCAGTTATAGACCCATCAACATTTTTCTGGAAAATACACATATGAAGTACCTTGACTGAAATTGGAGTAGCAAAAGTCCAACCTCAGGGTAGCATGGAACTCCAACCTCATTTGTGAGGTTCCCAAGAAACCATTACCCACTTATCAATTTTTTAAACTTGAAATGCTCTTTGTGCCCTCTGTGTATAGAGGAGCAATTTCAGCATGTTTTTTACTCCCTCTGGGCTGTTTTAGGCCCATGAGGAGCATTTTTATAACTGGAAATTAAAACAGAAGTGACAATTTCTCTGGGGAACACCTTGGATTCCCTTCTTTGGTAGAAAGGAACAAAAGCAATTTAAGTATATTTTCTGCCAATTGACATTGGAGCAGATAAGTCATCATATACCCCTTAACTGTCCAGGTTTGGCAGGGATAGTCCAGATTAATAATTTGTTGTCCAACTTTTTCAGATGCTTTTAAAATGTCCCAGTTTCTCTCTCTTGCTTCCACTTTCTCCCCCTTTGTCCTCAGCTTGCTTCAAACCGAGTTAAAACAGCAAAAGTAGCTTGTGTTTCTTTAACTTTTCTGGGAAAGGAGAGTGCTTGCAAAATCTTGCCCTTTCCAGTAGGCTCAGGCAAAAGCAAATTGCTGCAGTCTTTCCTAGCTTGTGTGTTGTTACGTTTTGCCATCTTGACCCCAGTCTGATGTTGTTTGGCCGTATGTGTCCAGGTTTTCACCTGTGAAATGTTGGAGGGCATGTCATCATGATAACTTAAGCCCATTGTTTTTGGTTTACACAGGCTGCCATTTTGTCTATAAACCTCAAAATAAGACATGCTCACCACAGTAGGGCTTTCTTTGAAGAATGTAGTGGATAATAATATTTTGTTGCTTGAATCCTAGGTACTTTTTAACATGTAAGGCATACATTGTCTTGCTGTTGTACCAAAAGAATATTCAGACTGTAAACAACATGATAAGGTGAAGAAGAACCAAACACAGATTTTTTTTTTGTCAGAGGGCATGATCACAGCACCCTTGTGTCTTGTGGCAATTGCATTATGAAAGGGAAAAGGATTATACTGCTTTGAAAACATTTCTTAACACATCTCTCTTTTTCAGTACAACTGCACTGCTTTGAAATCCCTCCCCGGGTTCAATAAGTCTCTTTGCTGCAGTTCTGGCCTTCCACCAGTCACATGGCAGGATGGGGGTCTGATTCGCCCCCTCTCTCCCTTTCCCACTCGCTATTCCAAAGCTAGCTAACTCCAGGCCTATTTGTTTATTTATTCTTAATTTTGCTGTGCTTCCATAATTACAACAAAACAATGCAAATTTTTATTTTATCATTTTTCTATTAAAAGTATGCAAACACAGCAAAAACCAGACAGGTATGAAGTTACCCTGCTTTGGAACAGCGAGTTGGAGTGGGAGAATCAGGCTGCAATGGCAGAATTGAAGTTAAGAGATGTTTTGCACCCGTGCAGCTGCACTATAATAGCAACATTTAGTGCTATTGATGAATTTCTCCTGTTAATTAAAAGATGCACTACAACAACACAATGGAATGCAGGGCAGTAGCAGAACGGACACAATGTCCTGTGATAAGTAGCACCCTGTTAAAATTCCTCTTTTTAACCTCATGTGGTAAAGTCCCAAACTGTTCATATTTTTATGAACTGCTTTTCTAAAGCATATGCATCCACAACTATGAATCCCCCTTTTTTATCTATGTTTTATCTGTTTATATATGTTTTTAATTGCATTCTTTTAAATTGTAAGCCACTTTCAGTTCCAATTTTTTGGGGGAAGTGGGATATAAAGCAGAACAGGAGGAGGAGGAAGAGGAGGAGTTTTTATTTTATCCCACCTTTCTACGAGAATTATAATCAGTTTGTGACATGATTAAAACTTGTAAGGCACACTCTTCAACTGTATCAGTTTATCAGGCACAGTACCAATTAGTCCTCTGCCATCTCACTTTTGCAGCTGCTTTTAAAATGTCCTGGTTTCTCTCTCCTCCTCCCACTTCCCCCCTTTGTTCTCAGTTCAACCTAGTTACTCTAGTACAAATGTGGTTTGCACTCAATTAGCTCAGTAGGGAAAGGAGCAGAAGGGGCAGAATCTTGCAAAAGCAAAGTGCTGTCCCCTCTCCTAGCTTTTATGTTTTTCCTCATTAATAATTGTTGCCACCTTGATGATGGTGGGCCACATTTGTCCCCATTTTCATCTGTGAAATGTTGGAGAGTATGGTAGCATTAAAACAAATAAAAAGTCATGCAAATAAAAACAGAAAAACGGAATAATACTAAAACAAATCCCAGTGTTAAAGCACTCTTTAAAAAAAAATAACAGCACATTAGGAAAAATCTACAGCACCAATTTGTTAAAAGCTCCTTTGTGTACAGCCAATCTGTTGCCAAAGGTCGGCCTGAAAAAAAGGTTCTTTGCCTGCTGGCAGTAGGACAACTTGTAAAAATACTTTTAATAAAGAGAGAAAAAGAGTCTGTGCGTGTGTGCAGGCTTGTTCCCAACTTCCCAAGAGATTATTCCGTGCCCACCATTACAGGACCAAATACGATTAGTTACAATTATACATCAGGGGTATTTCTATAGGCGTTAACATTTCTGTCCCCTTGGAAAATTAAAATGCAAGTTTAAAATTCCCTTAATGGCCCAGCCAGCTCCATAAATGATATTAATGTATCTTTTGGACCTTGTGCTACACCACAATAAATCTGCTGGATTTATCCTTCTCAGACTCATTGGCTAATTTAACTAATTAAATACTTTCACTGATGGCCAGGGCCCAAAAATAACCGCAGAGGTCTGCAGTTAGCCAGTTATGCTTTCCCTTCTCTTTTCCTCTGCGGTTGGATTTTTTTCAAGCTGTCTTTGTGGCCCCTTTCTAAGCTAAAAGCAAGTTTTCTCTGTGCATATTAAATATATAGCTTCCTACAGATGCATATTGATATATGTATAATTGACAGTAGTTGAGATCAAAACAAGGGCATCCCTTATTAAGAATGAATAATCATCCTTCTGGCGTGACAGCCCCATAGAATATGACAGATACTGTTTTTTCCAGAACATTATTAATTTCTTAGTATTCCACAGGATAAACAACAGGGTTATCCACGAGAAATTGTTTCAGAGTCTGGGAGAAATTTGTTACAAAGGATAATTAGCATATAGTTAAATCCTTTTTCTAATTATGAAGGTGCAGATTCCTTATCCATGGATTCAACTATCCACGACTTGAATATGTGTGTGTGTGTGTATATTCCAAAAAGCAAACCTTGATTTTGCCATTTTATATAAGGGACACCATTTTACTTAAATTGCATTTAATGGACTTGAACATCCATGGATTTTGTTACTCACAGGGAGTCCTAGAACCAAACTCCAGCAGATACAAAGGGTTCATGTAAACCTAACAAGACTAAGTTCATTTCCTTTTTAATGTAACTATAGCATGTAACTGCTTTTACAGTTGTAGGCTGTGGGGCTGACTAAAGAGTGGAGGAGAAATATCATTCAAGTGCTATTTTGTGAATGAATGTGGAGGTGCTGATGATGTGAACAGGAAGAGAATGTGTTTTGTAGCATGGACCAATGGTTCATAATATTTCAATTTTTTTAAAGTAATAGGTGTAGCTTTTTATGAGACAGAGAGAAAAGCAAAGTTACTTTTAAAACTGACTTTAAGGCTGCTGCCACACTGCAGAATTAATACAATTTGACACCACTTTAATTTTCATGGCTCCATCCTATGGACTCCTGGGACTTCTGGTTTGTTGTGGCACCAGAGGTCTATGATAGAGAAGTCTAAATATCTCACAATCCCACAAATTCCAGAATTCTATAGCATTGAGCCATGGCAATTAAAGTGTTGTCAAACTGCATTAATTCTGTCATGTAGATGCAGCCTCAATGTAACTACCTTTTCCCATCCTAGAATTATAACTGGTATATATGATAACCTTTTAAAAGATAACTTTCTAGGGTGTTTTTTGTTTGTTTGTTTTTTGGGTCATTTGTGCTTCTTTAAGCATTAAACCTGCATTCCTCTGTACACTTACATGGAGTGGAAGGCACTGAACACAGCAGGATACAATGCAGGGATTTCTTGTGCAACATCAAAACTCAGGAGTGCATGTCTGTGCACAAACAAGTGCTATCGTCTCTATTTGGCTGCCTTACAGATCTTCATACATTTAGTCAAAAGAGCTAGAAAGTGTTTGGTAAGCATCTTTAGCAAAGCTTGCTTACAAAGCTCTTGCAAATGGGAATAATCAGCCACTGTAAGGTTGCAGCCTTGTGCATGTTTACCTGGCAGAATGTTCTAATGAATACAAGGGAGGGTTACTTCAGAGACAACATGATTGTGAAGTATGTGCCTGTGAAGATAGTTGCAGTGTCCCTGTGTCATCTGATCTATGCTTGCTGCTGACTCCCAGTATACTCAGAGGGAATGCATATTTTATATGTAAAATATTGCATATTTTATTTGAGAAAGGAAGGGGGCATCAATATAAAAAGCATTGGGGAGACAGAAATAATGGAAATTATTATCTTTGCCTTATTAAAAATCATTTATCACTGCACTCGGTGTTTTAAAATGACATTTTATTAAAACTAGGGGTGGGGAAAGGAATACAATAGAAAATTCTGGATAGTTTTAGATGGTTTGTAAAATGGACCCAGTAGCCCAAAAAGAGGCTAATAAAGAATTTGATTACACTCTACATGAAAACAAGAGAGAGAGAGAGACTGGAAATGAAAATAATTTAGCCTTAACTAGTTAAAATGGTCAGTATGCAAAGGAGTCTTGTAGCATCATGTGTGAAAGAAGTTGTAGCATAAGAAGTTGAAGACATCTTACATATGAGGAAGTAGATCAAGCCTACGAAAGCTTACACTACAACTTCTTTCGCACAGTTAATCTCAAAGGTGCTACAAGATCCCTTTCCATACTGATATTCCAGACTTAACACTGTTATCTCTTTCAGTTCTACCCCCTTAGTGAACATGGTATAGTTCAACCCCAAACAAACCTCATACTGTTTGTCCATGTGATATTATACTCCTGAAGTCACAATATTCATTCACACCTGAGGTGGACAGGTTGAGTCCTTCCAAATGCTGTTGGATTGTAGGTAAATCCAACATACACTTGAGAAGGGTTCCTTTTAAACATGCATTTGAGAAGACTTCCTTTTAGTTTATATTACATATTGTAAATGGAAGGGCGAGGAATCAATAAAACTACATAAACTCTGGTCAAACCAAGGTCTGTGTTTTGTCCTTATAGGGCCATTATTTTGGCTGGGCTCAACCAGCAAGATTCCAGCCAAGAAACTGCATTAATCGTGTTCCTTCAGCCCAGCCGACCTCACATGGAGCAGGAGAACCATGTACACTGCTTTGAATTCATGAAAAGATAGTTGAGCTATAATTGTAATAAGAAATAAATACAAGTGGAAGCTTCCTCTGACTTTGTGTGCTTTGTTGTTGTGTGCCTTCAAGTCATATCTGACTTCTGGCGATCCTGAGAATCTATCACAAAATTTTCTGGGAATATCAAGAAAAATGATATACAGTTCTTGACTGTGCATCACCTTCTGTTTGCATCCAACATGGTAAGGTGAGGAACTGAGCAGTGTGAAATCTGGAAGTGGGGTTTAAATATGTTTAGCTCTCACATGGACAAGGTGCACCATCCTCCAGTCATATTGGATGGAATAATGGGGCAAGGTTTTGTAATGATGTACTGATAAAGTAACTTTTCTTTTTAAAAGAAAATTTAATAAAGATTATTTATCAAAAAAGAATCATGGGGCAAAGAAGGTGTGATGAGTTGTTTTAATGCATGGAGTGCCTTGCAGAAGTATTGACACACATGCACCTTTTGACTGTCCCACATTTTATTGTGCTACAACCTGAAAGTGAAATGGATTCACTTGGCACTGTTGCTTGTACACTAAGCTGTCCAACAATGTGAGGATGCAAAATATTGTTATTGTGCTACTACAGGGAAGTGTTATGACTTTAGCTTTTGTGGGTCTACTATGTATTGGGTGTCTGTCTTCTTTTCTGAAGAACTTGAGCTGGTTTCCTCAAGGTGTTTCTATTTCCCTCTCTCCTGTGACCCAAAAATGGGGGGACTGGGAGTTTCCCCTCCCCACAACTGTGTCAGCATCTCCTTAAATGTTGGGGGAATTGCTTAACTCAAGGAGGCTTGAGAGAGGCTGGGTAACCTAAGGATTGTTTTTTCATCTGTTTATACCAGTACTAACTGCTGGAGGACTCCAAGATTGGTGAATATTAGGAGGTTTTTATTTATAAATTTGCAGGAGTGCAATCAAACACACAATAGTAATTCAAACAACAACAGCATACAAAGCTAACCAAAACAGAGGTATGGGAATTGGATAGTGGAAGCTTAGCGTTGTAGAGGAGGTAATATTTACCTCTGCTGAAGAGGAAACCATGGAAAGTGGGGTGTGGCTCAGACAGTGTCTGAAAGTGACACAACAAGAGACTTAACGTCCACATGGTCGGGGGGAGACTTTGAGCACAAATTGTGTGCTGGTTATGTCAAGGGAGCTAGGATTGGGGATGATATTTACATCTGAGTCACCTCGAGAAGTGCTAGGTGTTATCTTACAATTTAACAAAGACCTGAGGGTGTTCCAAAGGAATCAACAAAGGAATTCCAGTACAATTTATAGCTTTAACTTTAGAGTAACAAAAACATTGATTGGATTTAGGACAACCTCAAAATAGATAAATGGGAAAGTTGGCTGGGAACATGGCAGGAGGTAGGTAGGAAGTGTTGGCTTACTCACCATTGCCTTTGTTTCTAGTGTGAGAAGATACGCAGAAAGCTGGGGGGAGCAATCTGCAAACCCATTTGACTTCTATATTGCTATTAATTGTGTCCTCCATATGTCTTCAGGTCTACTTATCTTTCCCATGGGAAAGTTTCCTGATATTCCAAAGGTCATTGTGCCCTCTTAAGAACATGCTTGAAATCCCAAATACAGTGCAGAATATGTCAGGTATGCTAACACTCCCCCACTGCTTTACTCTCCTAGCAGTCACATCAAATAATTTTGAGAGAAAATGACTGGAGTAGAGTCACACAATGAACATCATGGTTGAGTGTGGATTTCATATCAGCCTCTCCATATTTAGTACAGGAGTTGGAATATTGTAGCCCTCCAAATTTGGTCAGACTGCAACTCCCAGTATTCTTCTCATTTAGCTACACTGCTGAGAATGCTGGGACTTGATGTCCAACAAAATGTGGAGAGGCATATAATTTATACCCCCATTGTAATCCAGCAGTCCAATACTTATACTACATTGGTTCTCTGACAATATGTTCTTTACCAAAATCACTTAAAATGACTTTGGGGCGGAGTCGGAGCGTTGCAGGCCTTTCCAGATTAACCATCCCGGCCCAGGTTCCCTGATTCCCTCATTCCTCCCGTGGCCCCATCTTAGAGATGGTTGAGGATCAACAGAGGGATATCAGGGTTTTTAGTTTTAATTGCTGTTTTTATCCTTGATATTGTATTTTTAATATGTTATACTATTTAATACTGTCTTAAGGGGGGGAGGGATAAAGTGTTTTTAATTGTCATATTTTATATTTTACTGTTGTTAACCGCCCGGATTGGTTTGCCAGAGGGCGGTATACAAATTATTATTATTATTATTATTATTATTATGACACACGCCCTGACTCTGCCACACAGGATGCCATGTGCAACTCCATATCACATGTGCCATCACGCTGCTCCTCCGGTGCTGTGTCTGCACAACGCAGCGCCAAAAGAGCACCATATAGCCATGGCGCCATAGCTATCATGCCCTTTCCAGCCACTTTTTGCAGCTCTTTTTTGCACCCTGGAAAGGCCAGATCGGGGCCACACCGTGTGGTTGCTGCAGCATCACACCATCCCTTAGGGCAGAGGTAGGCAACCTTTTTGAGCTGGGGGCCAGGTTGCTGTCCCTCAGAAAACTGGGGGGCTGAATCCAAAAAATAAATAATTAAATAAATTTTTTTTTAAAAAAATAAATATATAAATAAACCAGGACAAATGTAGGACAAAATTTTCAAATGGAAGATACTTTTTTTAAAAAAAATGGAGGACACACGAAAAAATTTGCTGATTTTTTAAAAAATGTTAATATAAATGCATGTTTCTGAGGCTTCTATAGACAATTGCCCCCCAAAGGCCCCGGCGGTAATTGGCGGCAGGACCGGGCTGGGGCCGGTCCCAAGGCCTTGCTGGGCCGCATCCGGCCCGCGGGCCGCAGGTTGCCTATCCCTGCCTTAGGGGCTGTGTGTATACCCCACTAGAAGAGCTTAATCACCCCACTAGAAGAGCTTCCCTGAGTAAATGCACTTATCTTGTCCTGTGGTTGCCTGGGAACAGAATCTGTGTCTTTTCAATATAGCACAACACTTTCTTCTTCTAGCTACCATCTTCCCATGAATGAGGACAACTTAACCTTTAATATACTACAGCTTTTCTCATCTGTTATCACTATTCCCTCTTCTCCAGCACAATTTATAGTGTTTGCTCCGGAATCTAGGAAGGTCCTATGGTATCAGATAATATTTCCATTTGAGGAGAAATAAATGTAGGTCATTTTTGAAGGCTTGAAAAGGTGCATTAGTCATTATGTCTTCCTTCCCTAGGTAGATAGATAGATCTGGGTGATTTTTTAAATTTCAAAGTAAGTACAGAGCTGCCTAAAACAATTCCTTCTGGGGAGGATGTTGGACAGTATGCTAAATCATACTTTCATATCATGAGAATGAATTCCGATGAGCTGAATGCTTACTCTTTTCCCCCTTTCTTCTCCTTTGTAGTAGCTGGTGGTTCTAATGGACTTTAAAGGAGCCAATCAAGACGCTGAACTTATTTTAGGACATGGTTTGGCACTTTGGCTAGTTTATTTAAAGTTCATACTAAAACCTAAACTGGACTTAACACCTTTCTAAATATTGTAATCATGAAGTGCTGCTTCATCTCCTATTCTGGAGTGTAGGTGGATGTAGTTTGAAAGCTCTTGTCTCAATTTTAGATTCGCCACAGCTTGTTTTCAGATCGTACTCCATCTGTGTTTAACCTTAAGTATAATTAATAGAAACAAGCCACCAGCAGACCACAGTTTATGAAGCTGGCTTGTTTCCACTAACCATGGTTTAAAATTAGCCTGGTCAAACACCCTATCATCATACTTAATATCCAATGCAAGTGTAAGGTCCCAATTATCTCCTCATAGCTTCATGGAAGCGAAAAAAACATGGGAGATTATCACAAAGGAGGCTTAGCATCCTCCTCCCATCATTAAATCGCCTTTAAATCATCCAAACTGCGAAATTGGGATTCACACTCCAGTGTGCTTCTCCCACCCTTCTCCCATGTTTAAAGCATAATGGAGCCATCCCCACACTCTTGTCCTGGCAGTAAAGCATAATGGAGTTGCCATTTGGTAATAAGAGAAGTTTCTGTTATTACCAAATGACAGCTCCATTACACTTTACTGATGGGACAAACGTGTGGCGGTGTGAACCCCGATCACACCCCCAGTTTGGATAGTGTGGATGATTTAAAGCTGATTTAATGACTGGAGGAGGACACTTCCAGTGTGATAATCTTCATGATCTCAAGGCTGAGGGTTTCAACATTAAACTATGATTCAGTCCAATTTTAGGGGGTTGACAAGCTCTTGGCTTGGGATGCTCTGTTCAGTGCTGCTCCGTTTATGAAATTACTCTGATCCATTTGGGTTAAATCAGTGGCAGAATTCTCACTAACCTCACCGACTTGGCATTGCAGATCTTGGAAAGTTAACAGGATATAATATGACGATTTCTTGAAGTCATCCATGTCTGAGCATTTGCTGGAGTGTATCATCTTAATATAGTTCATTAGTGCTATAGGGAGGGCTCCTGTCCTCCCTTGTCAGTGGAGCAGTGAATCCATGTTACTGTGAACTTCGATGGAGCACTCCAAGGTGCAGAATCTATTTTGCAGGACAGAATTCAGCAACATGAATGAGTGCATGTACCTTCAAACTGCCTATTGACTTTATGGAGAGGGCCCATTAACTTTCACAGGCTTTTCTTAGGCAAGGAATCCTCAGAGGTGGTTTTGCCAGTTTCTTCCTCTAAAATATAGCCTACAGTACCTGGTATACTTTGGTGGTTCCTCATCAAAGTACTAATCAGGGCTGACCCTGCTTAGCTTCCAAGATCAGACAAGATCTGGTGCCTTTATACTTTGTGTATGTGTGTTAAATCCACTTGCTTCTCTCTCTGGTCCCTTTTGCAAGACCTTGCTTCCTATGGGGGGGGGGGAAACTCAATTTAAAGCTACTTGCTTTTCTCTCTAGTCCGTTTTGCAAGACCTGGCTTCCTATGGAAAAAAATTCCCCATTTAAATCCACTTGCTTCTCTTCCTGGTCCCTTTTGCAAGACCTTGCTTCCTATGGGGAAAAAATCAATTTAAAGCTACTTGCTTCTCTCTCTAGTCCGTTTTGCAAGACCTGGCTTCCTATGGAAAAACTCTCCATTTAAATCCACTTGCTTCTTTCTTAATCCAATTTTGGGAGAGGTCCAGAGAAGGAGAAGGAGGGACAGAAGTGATATTTTCCCCTTTCTATCCTTCCTTATAGTCCTCTATGTTTTACCCTCGACTTATCCATGGGTCATATCAAAATCCAGGATTTTGACCCTGAAACCTTCCCTCGACTTATACATGGGGTCGACTTGTACACAAGTATATACGGTAAATAACAATAAAATGTTTATGTTGGTCAAAAATCATACTAAAAATTCTAATCTTGGGTACGTAAAAAATTCCTTCCGTTACTCTAAAAGGAGAAATATTATAATTTTAAATATGATGATACTGGACTCCAGTGGGAAGGTAACTAAACTTTATTGTATTCCATATTTTGTTCATTTGAGCTTGTTAAGAACCTTGTAATATTTATTAGCAATAAACTGATCATGTTATGGTGATATAGACTGGGAAATCTATACAACATAAGTGGTATAATGAAACCATCAAGCATTCAGTATCAAGGCATATAAATGGGAACATGACATTTGTTTATGAAAGAGGTTTCTTTTGCCTTGAATTATAGCAAAATAGTATCTTGTTCAATCTTCAGGTAAAAAAGATGTTCCAGATTGCAGGTTTTATTTATAAGTGAAAAGTGTCGCATTTTATATGGAACTCTTTTATTTGTTTGTTTGTTTGTTTGTTTGGAGTATTTATACCCTGTTCTTCAGCCATAAAGGCTCTCAGAGAGGCTAACTACAGGTAAGCAGGTAATGTGCACAATGTTTTCGAGGAGACTATTGTTTCATGGGGTCCTTAATATGTTGAGTGGAGGCCTGTTGAAGTAGAGAAACAATGGAAATTATTTGCAGTGCTTCTCCTCCGCTACCCCATTTATCTTTTTATGGCTCTGGCTCTTAAACAGAATCATGCCAGAAGAGTGAAAGCACGGTTGGATATTATTGCTCTGGATAATATATTTACCCTGTTAATTATGTCAAGGCAGACATAACCCTTAGCAAGAATTGGAAAACATGGCCATAACAAGATCTTGCACCCCTCACTACTGGAAGTTTGGGGTAGGGAATTTAATCCAACATTTTACGTAGAGAATTTGAGGTCCTGGGGCTGATCCTAGCCCTCCTGAGATCCTAGTCTGATCTCCACAGTTCCTCAAGTGGATACAGTTCTTTCCCATAATATCATTGCTTGGTATTTTTCAGCTTTTCTGTGTCTTCCCTCCCATTCAAAAAGGGTGAATTGCCTCTCCTAAACCTTTATTCCTGACAGTCAGAGGTTTAAGCTAAAATATGCTGGTGGTTTTGGTCCCATCCATCACCAGAAGGCAGCCTCTGAAAAGTAAAAAAAAATTAATTCAATTTTCATTTGGCTGAAATAAGATCCTTATCTTTGGGCTAAATCTTAACTGATAAAAGAAATCCTGTGCTGGACACAGAGCATCCAGAGCCCTATTGAATTACAAAGGTCATGTCAGGAGGTAGAGATGGGATTTAGAAGCCTTCCTGTTCTTGCAGTTTGCCCTTTATAATTTGCATCAGTTGAAGCCAGTTGAAAGAAAAGTACCCACATGGGTGCCAAGGGTTTTGGAAGTTTGGGGCTTAATTTGAAGATGTGCTTCAGTAACAAGGAGGCTTTGGATACAGCAGATTCACAGTCACCCACAATGATACCAACACTCCCAAAATGTACCACATCTACTCCTATCTTTACATTGAAGGGGAGACTAGCAGGGTTTCACATTGCTAACTTCAAAAAATGCTTGCATCCCTTTTAAATTATGTGTTTTGGTCTTAGAAAAAAATTCAGAAGAACAAGAGTTCTTATGAGAGTTATGTGGCCATTCCTTATGCAACATGACTGGGGAATGCGTTATTTAGCAAGGACAGGGGAATGTGCATGATCAATTGAAACCTAACCTGTTGGTAAAACTTCTATCAAATTAGTTAGATCAGTGGAATTTTCTCAGCACATGTGCTTTGCAGTACTGACTCAGCAACCTTAACAAACTATATTACAGTGTAAGAACTTGTTGCTCAGGGCTCCAGTTGTTCAGATTCTGTTCTGTCAGGGTAGGAGACCAAAATGCATTTTATTATTTCTGTAAAGTTGTACCCATATATATGTGTGTGTATGCATACAAATGAATACATAACAAAATAATAAACATGCCAAAAGAAAAAGAAAAACAATACATAAATAATTTATGTACAAAGCTAAAACTAAAATTAAATTTCATTCTTATTGTGTGCCTTCAAGTAATTTCTGACTTATGACAGAGCTATCACTGGGTTTTCTGGGGCTCTGAAAAACTAAATTAAACTATCTTAAACTAAAATAATACCACAGTATACCACACTACTAAAATACTAATCTATTACAATAAGCATTACCTAACTAAACACTGACTAGCTAAAACACAAAAGAACTCTGACCCACCCTCAACTGTAATGAGAATGAAAACCAGATAAGTAAAACTATAGTATTCTACCATTACAGATCCTACTAAATTCAACCAAGTTTAATAATTAATAATCATATCGACAAGTTGTTACATTATTAAATGTCTTATTCCTTCAAAACCACAAAAAAAGTTTCCAATCCTTTAAAAAAAAACCTTTTCATTGGTTTATCTTTTAAAATCTATGTCATTTTGGAAGTTGGGTCCTTGATTTACCAACATGGCCTACAAGAAGCAATTCCACTTCACCACTCCTTCATTTTCTTGGTAGACATGTGGCCTGGCCAACAGAACAGCATTTCTGCCCCCTTCCTAATTCACCCCACAACACACAGATGGTGTTCAGCACCAGTTAGCATTGCACCCTTCGATCTGTTTATTGCTGCTGTTATTTTGTTATTTTTATCTGCTGCCTCTCCTTTGTTAGGAGCTCTGTTCTAAATAATGTTTACTCTTTTACAACTGTTGGTGAAAGCTATTTTGGGTGCCCCTTGCAAAGTAAAAGATGATTGGTGATGGTTGTGTAGATGGCAATAACAGAAGTATCATCACCATCACCATCACCAACAACAACATTCACATTTATAATTTGAATTTGAGATTGAAACTGGTACCCTGCTGTGATAGTAGTGAAAAATGATGAAGCTGAGTGGGTTGTTGGTGTGCAAGTTAAAGTCATTTAAGACACAGCTGCGGAACTTCCAAGTGTTCCATAGCAATAGCAATAGCATGTACATTTCTATACTGTTTAATAGTGAACTCAGTACTGTCTAAGTGGTTTACAATCTGTAAGCCAATTGCCCCCAACAAGCTGGGTACTTATTTTACTAACCTATGAAAGAATGGAAGGCTGAATCAACCTTGGAGCCCCTAGGATTGAACTTACAACCTTTTGGCTGCAGTACAGGCATTTAACCACTGCGCCAACACGGTTCCATCTATTATGGAGAGGCACCTTTATATGTTCGTAGGTGCTCTGGAACATATTTAGCAAAGCCACCACTGATAAAGGTTCACTGATGAAAACACAAGATTATTTGGTTAGATTCCTCCCCTCTAGATGCAAGACCAGATGAACAAAATGGAACAGGAACATTCTGACTTATATCAGAATTCCACCCACATATCCTCAGCGTACTGTCTGACAACTAGTAATGGACTCAAGCCCTGAAATGAGCTCATGCTATAAAGTCAAACTCTCACAAGGCAGGTTCAGCTTGAGCTCCATTTCACCAGTGAGGGGTCTCGATTGGAGTAACAAACCTCACTGTTACAAAACTAAATGCTTTGGTTCTGGCGGTAGGGGGGGTAACTAATTTTTTTAGAAGCTCTAAACAAATTTATGATTAATTGATTTGTTATATTTTTAACTGCCCAGTAACTGCATTGAACCATAGCAGTTAAAGCGTTGGCAAATTGCATTATTTCTGCAGTGCAGATTAGACTTACTGGTGCCCTTATGGTGCAGAAACAAAATGCACACAAATGGGGAGAGACTGGAAAAGTTACACTTTGAATTACAACAATCCCCAGACATCTGGTGGAACTTAATGGAACTTAATGTATAGGTCAGTGCATGTCTACACATCTCCTTTGAATTACAACATGCAAAGCAGATGTGTAGACATGCATTGACCTATACATGGGATTGATGGCCTTGATCCCCCCCCCATGGTAGACTTTAGGAGGGACAAAATATTTGGCTTGTGTGGTTTGCTTTTTTTTTTAAATTTATTATTTAAATATTCCAGAAAGTTTTCTATACATATACCCCATACAGATACCAATATACAATGTTTCAAAAACAATACCAGGGCAGAAGAATTAATGTATCTATACATAAGAAATACAAGTACAGTAAAAGAATAGAAGTTAATATTATTTTATCCAGTTTTCTTACTATGATTTTCCCATAATGCTGAAACTTTAACCCATTTCTCTTTGTGCTGTTGCTGGGTTCTGTTATTTTTAGACATAGAAATCATATCTAGAGTGGCCAATTCATTCAACTTTAACACCCATTCTCTTACTGTTGGAGTCTTATTAGATTTCCAATACTGAGCCCATTTTAACCGCGCCGACGTAATCATATATAATAAAACGCTCTGCTCGTCTTGTATCAAATTATCGTGAATATCATCTGTAATATTTAACAAAAATAGTTCTGGGCTCAAGGGTATGTTTTTCTTAAAAGTACCAACTATTTGTCTATGGATCTGCTTCCAAAATTTTTGAGCATCCTTACACGTCCACCATAAATGGTAAAAAGAACCTCCTTTTTCACCGCACTTCCAACAAATGGGGTTTCCATGTTTAGCAATTCTAGCAAGTCTGGTTGGAGACAAATACCACCTATAAAATAACTTGTAGTAGTTTTCTTTCAAATTATTACAGGTAGTAAAACATAAATTTCTTTTCCATACATTTTCCCAGCTAATCATAGGTATATCTCTTTGAATATTCTGTGCCCATCTTACCATGTTAGTTTTCACTGTTTCGTCCCACATCTCAGTACTTAACAGATATATATAAAATTTTTTGATTAATTTAATTCTAGTACCTCTGATAATCTTATCAAAGTCAGGCTGTGTATCTTCTTTATCTAGTGCCTCTTTATCTCTCTTCCATTCTTCTCTAATTTGCAAATATTTTAACCACGTAAGGTGGGGATCTAATTTTAATAAATCTTCTTCAGCTTTTAGAACCTCTAACTACCCACTCTCGTAAGTAAATCTTCATATCTCAGCCAATTTGTTGTTGCTTTAGTTTCTTTTTTGTGGTACGCCTCCTGTGGTGAGGTCCATTTTGGTAGTCCTCTATAAAATAATTTTTTATACTTATTCCAAGTAAGAAGCAGAGAGTTCCTGATGTAATGTTGCTTAAATTGCATTTTATCCTTATTTGTTTCATAACAAATAAATGCATGCCAACCTAGCTTTAAACCATAGCCTTCAATAAAATCCATCTTGTCATCTTCCAACGAAATCCAATCTCTAATCCAAGTTAGGGCGCATGCATTATGGTACAATTCCAAATTGGGTAATCCCAATCCTCCTCTACTCTTGGTGTCCTGCAGTACTTTAAAAGTTTAACCCTAGGTTTCTTTTCCTGCCACAAAAATCTCACAATATCCTTTTCCCAGATCTTAAAAGGTATCTTATTTGTTACAAACGGCAATGTTTGAAACAGAAAAAGCATTTTTGGGAGAACATTCATTTGAATTGTTGCGATCTTTCCTAAGAGAGATAATCTTTGTTTCCCCCATCTTTTTAGATCAGTCTTTATATTCTCCCAAACCGGAACATAATTGTTTTTATACAAGTCTTGATTGTTTTCTGTCAAAATTATACCTAAATATTTCACTTTATCAATTATCTGAAACTGTGTACAGGATCCAAATTCTTCTTTTTCTCTTTTGGACAAATTTTTGGTTAGAATCCCAGTTTTCTTTTTATTCACCCTAAGCCCTGATAGTATGCTAAATTCCTCTAGGACTTCTTCTAGTATTCGAATTGATTTCTTTGGGTTCTCTAGAATAATCACCAAATCGTCCGCAAAAGCACGAAGCTTAAATTTATATTTTGAAAATTCCAATCCTTGTGTGGTTTGCTTTTAAATCTCAATCTTGTTATGATGGTAATGAGGAAAAAGTGGAGGAGGATTGCTTGTTGCTTGCATAACCTTATGTTGTTAGCTGTTGTGGACAGAAATAAGCAAGCTGCTTTTTGCTTTCATGGGTTTTAATTAAGGATGAAAGAAATGTTATTTCATGCAACTGTGACCACTCGGGCATTTGGCTTTATTGGGAATGCATCATGTATTTTTAGACTGTAGCTTTATAGATGCAATATGTTGTGAGCATATTTTATGTTTTAATGTGTTCCGAGCTGCTTTAGGAAGGTTAGTTGTGAAGACAAGTGAAATCAATAATAAAAATAAAAAATGTATAATGGTGCACAGATATGTATATGCAGGTGTGAGACACATGATAGTCCTAATTAGAACAGAACTAATTGAATTAGTCAGCCTTGTAGGTCATAAATTACTTAAGTCCCATTGATTTCAATGAATGAGTAGAACTAAAATTCTGTTTAAAGCTAAATATGATTCTTTTTCTATGTAAGATTTTAATAAAAGCCATTTAAAAAAATATACACTTGTTCCTCCACATTTGCAGCTTTGGCTTTTATTCACAGATTTTATTAATATGTCTTCTCTAGGAATATCTAGGCCCTCCAGCGCAACTCTATCATCAACTTTAAGTCGCACTGAAGGAGCTAGAGATTCCTAGAGAAAACACTCCAATAGGCATTTGTAACCTCTCAGCACATTTCTGTGGTCAGTGTCTGGCAGATGCTGACCACAGAGTTGCACCTAGAGATTTCTAGAGAGGTGTTCTCCCAGGTTTTGGTTTTTGTTATTTGTGATTTTCCACATTTACAGTGATCCTGTGCCCTTAACTCCAGTGACTATGGAGGGATGAGTAAAGATGTTTATTTGTGGGGAAGGGTAGCATTCTGGTACAGCAAGTTGAGCAAGGGTCTATATGCACAGGCCGGATACCATAGAACAATGCTGTGGTATCTCGCTCATGTTTCCAGCCTGTTCCTGCCCCCAGGCTAGTTCAGTGAGGGGGGTGTTTATATGCTGCAGAGCCATTGCTGCTGTAGTGTTCCCTCTGAAGGCCCCCACCGTGGCCTGTAAGGGCAGAAGCGGGGTGCCTGACTTCACCCATGTGGCCAGGTGCCCCTATGTCACAGGTCATGACTGGACTCTCAGAGAGAATGTGGTGGTCACGGAGGCAAGGGTGGTCTGACTGTGTGATCTGCCATTTGTTGCAGCAGAATTTCTAGGAAACTCTGTCACAAACAGTGGTCTTTTTAGACTGCTTTAAGGGCCTTTTGGGCTGGGGACCAGCTGGAACAACTGGATCTATGTCCAGTCTGGTTGATCCTGACCCGGAGTTATCAGGGCCTTTTTAAAGAAAGGCAGCTTTCCCCCTGAGCAGTCATTTAAAAATAATCTCTCCTGCCATGATCTTTTTTGCAAATGAAATTGCAAAAAATAAAAAATAGCGAGGAAACAAACTGGCATATGCAAGCATTTAGGATGTAAGGGGTGTTGTGGAAGAAAACAACTTCCTGAAACAAGATGTGAGGACCTAATGAGTTAAATCTGAAGCAGCTGCTTCAGTAACTTCTTCTGAAGTGGGAAAAGAGGAAGTAAAATTGTTTTGCATCTTGGGGATTGCTGAGTATCCAGACTGCGATCTAAGGGGAGAAGGGCCCATGACCTTCTCAGGAATTTTGTAAAAGTTTACAGCCTGCAGGCTTGAGGCAAAACTGCCAAAGGATAACAAGGTGCAAAACCATGCAAGCCTTTCTGAACGAAACACTTGTAGGATGAACTGCAATTTGTGTTGTATGTACAAATATGTGAGTACAAGTGTGTGCACTACAGAGAATAACTCTCAAAAATTATACGTTTATTGATTTAATAAAGGTGTCATTGCTTTGTGGATTTTAGGTGAACTGCTAGGCTTTTTAGCCGAGCTCACTAGAATGGGATTTACCCCAAGTATAGCTGTGATGGGGAAATGTGCGCCTGTTACAGATCTTTTCCCAACTGATGAACCAGTGGAGAATGGTCGAACAAATCTGATTATCTTTAGTATGTCCACTATATAAGATTGTCTGAGCCCTACTGTCAATGAGCCCTTTTGGTCAGCCCAATTGTAGGAAACAATTAAAGCATTTAATGCTGATAGCCAAACCATTGTCTCTCTTTACTTTGCCCCCCTTAGTTACACATACCGTAATACTCAACTATAAGTCAAGAAATGTGACCCAAAATTGCCCCTAAAATCTTGGGTAGACTTACAGAAGGGTCAACGCAGCAGTATGGCGTAGAAAGGTCCTATAGCAGTGATGGCGAACCTTTCTTGATTCCGTGCCGAGGAGGCTCTTCCCTGGGGGGCAGGTCGCCGTGAGCCGGGGTGGGGCTTACACACTGGGGGCAGGGAAAGTGTGTCAGGGGGCGGGTTTCCGCTCCCCAGGGGCAGGGCTTCTCCCCACCCCTTCCCTGGCCCAGCTGGGCCCCCTTCTCCTTCCCTCCTCGCCTCCCATACAACCACGGCAGCGCAGCCTTGGGTCTGGAGGGCGATCGGGAAGGAGAAGCCGGCATGGGGCCCCTTCTCCTTCCCCCTCGCCTCCCCAAACCCACGGCAGCGCAGCCGTGGGTCGGGAGGCGATCGGGGGAAGGAGAAGCCGGCATGGGGCCCCTTCTCTGCCCCCTCTCTTGTCCCAAACTGAAGGCAGCGCTGCCTTGGGCCGGGAAGGGAAGGAAGGAAAGAGAAGTGGGCAAGGGCCTTGGGTCTGGGAGGGCGAACGGGGGAAGGAGAAGCCAAGGAGAGGAGGAGGCTGGGCACGCGTCCCAGCCTCCTCCTCCTCAGCTTCCCTTTTCTTCTGCGCGAAAGGGCTCCATGGGCCCTTTCGCGTGGAGAATGGAAGACGGCTGAGGAGGAAAAACGCGCACGCGAGCCCTCTTTCTCCTCCTCCCAAGCACCATTTTCTGGCTTCCGCCCGCTCTCTGAGAGAGACGCGGAGGCCGAAAAATGGCAGGGAGGAGCGCGAACGGGCACGCTCCTTTCCGCCTTCTCCTTGCCCCGTGCCGGCGAAATGGGGCTGCATGCCACCCGGGCACTGTGCCACGGGTTCGCCATCACGGTCCTATACAAGCAAGCCTGACGCCCCAATCTCATTGAATTCCTTCCCCTTCCAGTTAGTTTGCAAGCCTTTCTTCCTATTAAAAAACCCCTTTGCAATCCACTTCCTGGTCTGTTTGCAAGCTTTGCTTCCAATGGGAAAAACTCCCCATTGAAACGCCAGTGCCTGTACCGTTTTGCAAGCTTTTGCATCTATGGAGAAAACTCCCCATTTAATCCACTTCCCTTTTCCGTTTGCAAGCCTTGGCTTCCTATGGGGAAAACTCCTGTGGAAACAACTCTCCATTTAAATCCACTTGCTTCCTAGAGGTCCAGATAAGAAGACGGAAGTGGTATTTCCCCCTTTCCATCTTCCTTATGCCCCTAGTGTTTATCCTCGACTTATCCATGGGTCATATCAAAATCCAGGATTTTGACCCTGAAACCTTCCCCTACTTATACATGAGGTCGACTTAAAAAGTATATACGGTACATAACAGGCCAGCATGGTCAGATGTCTTTGGATGACAGGGGTTTCAGATTTCAATCAGAACTGAGAAAACAGCCTTTTGGACTACAGCTCCCAGTACCTCAAGCCACAATGAAGAGTTTTCTGAGAGGTTAGTCCAAAAAGTAGTGGGAAGGTCAATGGATTTAAAGGTCTATGACCATCTTAGTTTGGGCTTAGTCCTGAGATGTTATGAGAGAAATTATGGATTTTCAATCAATGTCACATTACTGTGTTTGATGCTGAAGAATATCTGTTCTTTAATTGTTCCTGACTTTCTTTGCCACTGGTGCAGATTGCAAAGGTCAGTAAGGTGTTCCTATTCTTGAGTTGACTGTAGGTGAGCTCTTTGGGGGGAAATGTTTCCAGGCGAGGCTGGTGAAGAACAGAAGTAATCAATTAGACGCCATTAAGCCAATTGAACAAAGAAATCCATTAGCCAAATCAAATGGATAAAAGGGCAGTAATTAATAAGAGAAGTACTGTATAGTACAAATAAAATGTGCTCTCAGCTAAGCAAAGCCTTTAAAAGTGTGTGGACTGCAAAACCATCAAATGGAAGATGCTAAAACATCAAATGAAATATTTAGGCACATATGAAATGGATAATAATAGAAAAAAAGAGCTGCACTGGCCTCCAGTCAAGATAGACTGCATTGTAGTGTTGGGCCACATTGTAGTGTTTGAGCCACTTGCTGTTGCAAAGTGAGATAGCAGAGCCAGACTCATGGTCAAAGACTGAGGATGTTTTTCTTAGCAAGGTAGGTTGATGGCATAATCTACTATCCAACTCAAATTTCACGTTCCCTCTGACTTTTCTCTGCAGTCTTTAAGCTGGAAAGGAGGGGATGGATTCCCCAACAAGGATATCTTGTGAGCTATCCCAGTTAATGACGCATAAGGCTTGGCCACAATAGCAGTTAAGAATAGCTTTATAGAAACCCCTCCTGGAGGAGATGAAAAATGCTAGCACCTGTTTGTTGATGGATCAGCACTGCTACTTGGGGTTTTTGGACTCTGCTTTGGTGGAGTGGCTATGGAGACTGTCATGATGCCTGACTGATCTTCAGACATCACCAATTCATTCCTCTGGATATAAAAAGTATTAACCAAAAAAAAAAAAAAGGTTTCAAACGTGGACCTGGACGGTGGAAGAGTAGCTTCAAGTCCTTGTTCCTCAATAGGGTTTAATGAGTGGCTTTCAACAATCATTCTTTTTGCTAGCAAGCCAATCCCCATGCTGTTCTGAGGCTAAAAATGGGAGGAAGTATGCATCCTAAGTACTATAGAAAGTAGGATACACAATATAAGTATTGCACAATCCTATCGTAGCATTTCGTTGGGGTTTCTCAGTGGGTGAGCATGTGCTTGGAATCCGTTTTTTAAAGCAGCTGAAAAAGTGGGATGACAGAGGATTAATCGGACTTTTTTCGCAAAAGGGGGGGGAATTGGGGGTGTGGGCAGTAGTGGTGAGCACCTGTTTGAATACAAAAGGTTCAAAGCACAAATCTCTTGAGGAAAAAGACTCCCAAAGAGCTGCTGCCACTTAGTACAGGTCCCAGGTCTGGGCTGGCTGGGGAGACCAGTTTCCTCCTAGGATGCTTTTCCTCAAACAAGAAAACAATTTGAGGCAGCTCTTTGTAGAACCCTCACTAGACGCCAAGATGTAAAAAAATCATACTTTGGCCTGTGTGTGCATGTGGGTTGTATGCCTTCAAGTCATTTCTAACTTATGGGGACCCTAAGTGAATCTATCATGGGGCAAGATTTTTTCCAGAGGTGTGCCATTGCCTTGTTCTGAACTGAGTTTGAATTGTCCATGGTCATTCAGTGGTTTCATGGCTGAGTGTCGTAGGCCAAACCTCAAACCACTACGCCTGAAATTTTGGACTACAAGAGCCAATTGACTCTTTGAAAAGAGGATAATGGCTGGTAATGTGCATGGGAGACGAAAAAGGGAGATTGATTCAACCAAGGAACCATGGCCCTGATTTGCAGAACCTTAGCAAGGGGTATTGTTGGGTGTCTTGGAGTCCCATTCATAGTCAACTTCAGGGCAAACAACAGTGATAAAGTTCATTTTGCATTACAACTCCCGAAGCCTCCAACCAGCATGGACTTATTTTTTAAAAAAAAGTAATTTCCCTTCCTGTGCAGTTTGTTTGTGTTTTTAAAGCCAACATCTGCTTGGTTAAGGAGGAAAGCAAGGACGTAGCCGGGGGGGGGGGTTGGAGGGGTTCGGACCCCCCCATCGGCCCTGGGGGTATTCAGCTCCTTCCTCCCCCCTCCCCTCTAAACCACAGCGAGGGAACAGAGGAAAGACAAACAAAAGTTTCCTCTTTTCCTCTGCTCTGTGGCTTTAATGGAGGGTAGGAGGGAGAGTTGGACGC
>NC_056525.1:171523171-171527192 GCF_019175285.1 Sceloporus undulatus
TAGGCAGGGATGTCAGAACTGTATTTTTGGGGGATATTGGCAGGCAGGTTGTTATTGTTGTTGTTGTTGTTTGATCCCAGGATTGTGTGTGTTGTGTGCCTTGGAGTCGTTTATGGCTTCTGGCCACCCAATGCTAGGGTTTTTTTGGCAAGTTTCTTCAGAGCCTCTTCTGAGGCTGAGAGAGTGTGATCTGCTAGTGAGTGTTTATGCCCGACTGGGGAATTGAACCCTGATCTCCAGAGTTATAGTCCACCACTCAAACCACTATGCCATGCTGGCTCTGTTGTTATTAATCAGGTACTATTTTATTATTAGATACTATGCACTGTTATTGATTAGATACTATTAATCTAATTCTTCAAGGTACTAGAGAGAGCAAATTCTTTTCCCCATCCCTTATTGTTGAGACATCCTGAAAGTATGAAAACTGTTATGTCCATGTGTTCAGAATAGCTTATCCTCAAGTGCATTAGATGGGACTGCAGACAGGTTTTAGTATTCCTGAGAGGACTCAACATCATTAGCAGTATTTATATTTCTCAGTGTTTGATAATTTACTGGAATTTTTACAGATAATTCCTGAGGAGGTTTAGCTACACAGGCATTTAGGTAATCCAATTTTGACAGAACATTTTAGGGAGGGGGATCAGTGGCCTTCAGTCTAGACTGGAGGGGGTTGATCTCCCCCAGTCTCCCCATCTGGGGTCATGGGGTCAGGCATATTTATGGTTGATACCAGTTGTTGGTGCCTGCTTGAACCCAACACGTATGAGTGCATGGAGATCAATACAGTCAGCCCTCCTCATTCATGAATTCAGCTATCCACAGCTTGAAAATACACTTATCCCTCCACATTTGCGGCTTTGACTTTTGCAAATTTTATTATTCATGGATTTTATTAATATGCTCTCTTTAGTAATATCTAGGTCCTCCACCACAACTCTGTGGTCAACTAACCAAAAATTGCACTGAAAGACTTAGAGATTCCTAAAGAGAATAGTGTTTTTGCTATTTGTGGTTTTTCCACATTTACTGGGGGGGGGGGAGTGTTCCTGTGCCCCTAACCCTATTGAATGTGGAGGGACGAGTGTATTCCAAAAATAAATAAGCTCCAATTTTGATTTTGCTATTCTATACAAGGGACACCCTTTTACAATGCCACTGTATTTCATGGGACTTGAGCACCCACAAATTTTGCTATCCATGGGGGGGTACTGGAACTGAACCCCAGCGGATACCAAGGGCCCACTGAAATGGATTGACAAAACAGGGATTTTGCAGACTGAGAAATTGTCTTGCATTTCTGGATTCAGTTGAGTCATGTGGGAATTGGTGGATGCAAGCTTCACAGACGTGACCCTCTGGGGAATTCTAGAGAGTGAGTTTGGAAGGCATGTTTTCACGTAGCCCCCAGAGGGTACCTTTGTATGTGTGTCCTCTGTTGCAATTGAGGGTGACAGAAATAGAAAAGTGAGAGGATTCAGTATTCTGTTACTATTGGGTGCTGTTGGTGGTTAATGAGGAGGCGTTGCTGCAACAGGATTAACTTTTTTGTGGAATTATAAGACAAGGATATGTCTCTGAGGTACCCTAGCCTGTCCCACGTCTTCGTCATCCTTATTGTGCTGCAAAGGCTGGCCAACATGGGGAGATTTAGCGTCATATCCCCCCTCTGCTGGGAAGCTAACTGGGTGTGAATTGAGTGATACTTTCTCTCAGTCTAACCTACTTCGTAGGGATGTTGTGAATATAAAATAGAGAAGGCAACATTGCTATATCTAGATGGAATCAAGGAACCTTTGTAGGTCATGTAATCATGATGAAAGAGGCCCACCCCACCCCAAATTAAGAAAGGGGGCAGGTTTTTCTAAAAATAAACAAACCCAGCTTCTTAATAAAAGAGCTTGCTTCTTTTCATTATTTCATTTTTTACACATTGTCAACCTCCAACAGATCACTTTGTTAGGTTTTCAATGAAGTTTCATTGGTTTTTGCCTCCAAATGAGGATCTAGTGGCTTTCACAAGGGAGCCAATAGAAATACAGGGTTTGTGCCTTTAGCACCATGTAAGAGCCCTGTTATTGAGTGTGTAATGATCTTGGGTGTCTAAAAATCCTTAGGGCACATGATCCTGTCTGATCTTGGAATCTAAGCAGAGGAACTCCTGATTCGAACTTGGATGAGAGGCCGCGAACGAATCCCAGGCACTGGTGTAGGGCATATTTTAGAGGAAGGAACTGGCAAAACCACCTCTGAGGATTCCTTGAGCATGAAATCGCTATGAAACTCATGGGGTTGCCATATGTTGACAGGTGACCTGATGGTTCATACACAAACAGTGCGCCAAAGATCTGTGGTGCTACACATGACATAAGCAATGCAAGATGTTCCTATCCCCACTCTGCAGCCATGGCCTTGAGCTAGCAGTGCTAAAGTAGCATCGCCATTTCCAAGGCTTCAGTTAATTTTTATTTGTTGTTGTTGTGTGCTTTCAAGTCATTTCATGTTTATGGCCACCCTATGGGAAAGCTACAATGGGTTTTTCTTGGCAAATTTCATCAGAAGGGATTTGCCACTGTCATTCACAGAGGCTGAGGGAGAGTGACTTGCCCAAGGCATGGACAGGGGTAGCGTTAGTGCTCTTGGACATCTCAGCGGCTTTCGATACCATTGACCATGGTATCCTTCTGGAACGTTTGAGGGAGTTAGGTATCGGGGGCACTGCACTCCAGTGGTTCCGTTCCTACCTCTCGGGTAGATTCCAGATGGTGCAGCTGGGGGACATCTGCTCCGATAAGAGGCCACTGACATCTGGTGTCCCTCAAGGAGCCATTCTGTCCCCCATGCTATTTAACATTTACATGAAACTGCTGGGAGAGATCATCCGGAGACATGGGGCGTGGTGTTATCAGTACGCTGATGACACCCAAATATGTTTCTCTGTGTCTCCGACTGATGCAGTGACCAGGGATGGCATCTCTCCTCTAGATGCCTGTCTGAAGTCACTAATGGGCTGGATGAGGGAAAACAGACTCAGCTTGAATCCAGAGAAAACGGAAGTACTCGTGATAGGCTCCCCTGGTCCGGGGATGGAGATTTGTCCACCTATCCTGAATGGGGTCACGCTTCCCCTGAAGGACTCAGTTCGCAGTCTGGGGGTGCTCCTGGACTCATTGCTCCACCTTACATCTCAGGTGGATGCAACAGTCAGGAGCACTTGTTATCAGCTTCGGCTGATACGCCAGCTGCGACCCTTCCTGGGCCGGGGGGACCTTGAAACGGTGGTACATGCTCTGGTGACCTCTCGGTTGGATTTCTGTAACACGCTGTACATGGGGCATCCCTTGTATCAAACCCGGAAGCTTCAATTAGTGCAGAATATGGCAGCTAGGTTAGTCACTGGGTGCTCCAGGACTAGCCACATAACACCTATTCTGCAAGATCTTCATTGGCTGCCCATTCGCTTCTGAGCCCAATACAAGGTGTTGGCTATTACCTATAAAGCCCTAAATGGCTTTGGCCCAGGGTACTTGGAGAACCGCCTCTCCCCATATAATCCGCCCGCGCTCTCAGATCGGCTGGGAAGCAATTGTTGAGGGTTCCTGATATGAAGTACACCGTGACTGCACAGAGGGCGTTTTCCAACTCGGCCCTGCAGCTTTGGAACTCTCTTCCTGGCGAGCTCCGATCGGTTACCTCCCTTGACCTGTTCAGGAAGAAGCTGAAGACCTTCCTCTTCCAACAGGCCTTCCCCTAGGCGCTGTGATATCTGCTCTCTCCCCGTTACACTAGCACTTTTAAGCTAGTTATTGTTGTGGTTTTTAATGTTTGTAATTTTTATCTTGTTTTTAAAAATTTGATGTATTTGTTATGAGATTTTATAATGTAGATACTGTTGTAAATTGTACACTGTTTAGTACTCTTGTTGTAACCCGCTTTGATCTCCTTGGAAAAGCGGGCTATAAATAAACATCATTATTATTATTATTATTATTATTATTATTATTATTATTATTATTAT
>NC_056525.1:171527217-171554852 GCF_019175285.1 Sceloporus undulatus
CATTAAATTGAAAGACATTTCATGGGGCATTAAACAGATCATCTATTTCAGTCTCTTGTTACTTAGAAAAGTTTATACAATCCATTTGTAACCAAATACTTTTACAATGAAATTCAGTGCATGTCCATGGAAAGTAAATCCCACTGAGTTCATTGGGCCACTCCAAAGAAAACATGTTGGCTATACGATATAAGTCATTACATAATGTATGAACTGTTTCTTTAAATAAATATTAGAGTGACCAAAAACCCAAATAACGATAATATTATTTCTATGTACACAAGGGGGCTGCGATTCATTTTGCTCAAACATGAATCTTACCAACGCAAGACCAACTGATGATGAAACTGAGGAGAATTTTAGTAGCTGTTTGGAGAAACCTAGGCTCTTGGTTACCAAGGCAGGAGGAGAAGTACCAGTGTCCTTCAGACTACTACTGAGTGCCCCTGTTTCACTCAAGAACGACAGCAGGCAGATGGGCTTTGTGGAAAAAACTGAAGTAGTCAGTGCTGCTCTCCATGGAACCAGATAGGCCCTTCCTGTTGGTATGTACCTTCACGTCAGCTCTGACTTATGGCAATCCTATCATAGGGTTTTCTTGGAAAGATTTATTCGGAGGAAGTTTGCCTAATTTGCACACTGAAATAATATGATTCAGGCTGAAAAAATGCAGACGTGGAAGAAAGAAATTAGCTTAACACTGAACGTAAGATCCTCTGGTGAGACTGCAGTTAGATTACCAGGCATATGTTTTGTTACAAGAAGAATCTTGTGGATTTGCATGCATATGGGATTCCTGCTTTCCCAATTTGTGTTGGGTTTTTGTTCCTGTCTTTGTCTTATTGTGTTTATAATTTTGATTATATTTGACAGCAGTGTTAAGTACTTCAGCTACGAAGATCTAAATCAGATAAAACTGTGCTTAAGTTCTTGAAATTCGCCCTCCATCGCAAGCTTCCTGACTTGGCAAAGGGTACAAAAGGCTCTTTCAGGTCACATTCAGAGATTATAGGAAATGTTACTCTTGTTCATTCTGTGTTATAGACACAACATGTTTTCTAGGGATTTGTCTTAATCTCAGTTTATGCATGAACATAATCATTGATAACGTTGGGGCAGCTGAGGCCATAGGTCATAGCTGAAGGTATGGCCTAGACATTACCTGAATCATAGAATCATAGAGTTGAAAGAGAGACCTCAAGGGCCATCCACTGTAACTTCTTGCTATGCAGGAACACAGAAGCAAAGAACCCCCAAAAGATGGCATCTGGCCTCTGTTTAAAGACCTCTAAAGAGAAGACTCCACCACTCTCCAAGGGAGTGTATTCCCCTGTCAAACAGCTCTTAGTGTCAGGAAGTTCTTCCTATATTGAGGTGGAATCTCTTTTCCTGGAGCTTGCATCCATGCCTTGTGTCCTGTTCTCTGGAGCTGCAGGAAAACAAGCTTGCACCATCTTCAGTATAACTTCCTTCAAATATTAAAAGAGGACTCTCATATCACCTCTTAACCTTCTTTCATAGGCTAAACAACCCAGTTCCCCAAGTCTCTTCCTCATGAGGCATGATTTTCAGGCCTTTTACCAATTTGGTCGGCCTCCCAGATATGCTCCGGCTTGTCAACATCCTTTTCGAACTGGACACATTCCAGGTGAGGCCTGACCAAAGCAGAAGAAGTGGTACATTACTTTCCTCAGTGTAGACACTGTAATTCCTGAGCAGCCTAGAACACATGGCTTTTTTTTTTTTTGTGCTGCTGCCACCACAGTACTCAGTCAACTGTGGTCTATAGGACTCCAGACCCATAACAGACAACATGCTGCACCCCTCAGAGTTAACCAACATGGAAACGTTTAGAACAAAAAGAAAAAGAAACAAAAAAGGAAGGAAGGAAGGAAGGAAAGGAAGAAAAGAAAGAAAAAGAAAACAAAACAAATTTTGAAAATGGATCCATTTTCAGTTTGCAGCAGAAAGCAATGCTAATTTCTGAGGTTAATGTTTTAACAGTGCAATCCTTCCATGTTTTACGAGAAATCAGCTATATGGTCTCAGGGATACTACAGGTACCGTGTATTAGAACTGAAGCTATTTGTGCCAGGGCTTATCTAAAGAAGCAAAAAACAGCATCCTCTGCAATGGACATGTTAAATAAATAAATTAAAAACACTATGTACAAAATCAAATCACAGTGAAGCCACAGGAAGGGAGAGAAGGTCAGGGTCAAGCTCTTTATGAATTCAGTTCTGCAATCCTGCACTCCTGTTTTGCCTTCAATCACCGCTTTCAATGCACAAATATACATGCCTGCTGCAATGTCCTGTGAAAGTTTGTATCAGCAAGGCAGAGGGACAAGCCTATAAACAGAAAGATTAAATTTTATTAATAAGATGCAACATACATAAACCAGTGAGGAAGCAAAATTAAACCTTTCCTTTGAGCTACATCTATCTTTGGTAGTGAGACACCACACAAAACAGAACTATTTCAAGCATAAAGGTAAAAGTATCTCCATTGACAAGGTGTCAAGTAGTATCCGACTATAGAGGGTGGTGCTCATCTCCGTTACTAAGCTGAAGAGCCAGCATTGTCAGAGACTACTTTGTGTTAATGTGGCCAGCATGACTGCACAGAATGCTGTTTACTTTCCCATGGAGTGGTACCTATTACTACTTACATCTGCATGCTTTGAACTGCTAGGTTGGCAGAAGCTGGGACTAGTGATGGGAGCTCATCCATCATGTGATACCCAGGCCTCGAACGCCAACCTGCCAATTTTGCATTCAACAGAGTCAGTGTCTTAACCACTTGAGCCACTGCATCCCACCAAATATTTCAAAGCATACCTTGTCAAAATTTAATTGTCCTTCTCAAATTCCAAATGTAAATTATGGATGGTGACAACAGTACATAAGTAATAGAGGTTTAGTTTGGTACATAGAAGCAATGTATGACAGTAGCAGATTGAACAAGGATTTTGAATGCAGTTTACTATATGACAACAGAAGTAAAAATCTATACATCTTGGTATGACTAAAGAAGAGAGAAGACTTGCTAAAATATTTAATTGAATTAACTCATGATATTTGAATAATGTATATTTGTCCAACTAGCTTCATTTTTCAGATATGATTAAAATAACTGCATTGAAATTAATCAGATCAGAACAAAATTAAATATCTTAAGTGTCTGGACTGGGAAGCAGGACTGCAGAAATATATGCCAGGGAAGGAGCAGACAGCATAAAATATTTTTTGCTATTTAAAATAAAATATTATGGGAATGTTGCAGTTCTACAGCCTGAATGAGTGCATGTCAAATTACAACATCCTTTCTAGGAAATTTATGTTGATTTATAGGATATGTTCACTCACAATACCAGATTCCCTATGCTACTCCTATCTGAAGGATGTACAAACCACACTTGAGTTTCTCTGCATTTGTTTTATACATTTCATCATCACTTTAAATCTGAATTAAAAATGTTCATGTTTTCCAAAGTACAATATTTTGAATTGTAGCTTAATGTTATTTTATAAGCCTGTTTATATTGATTGTGTGTGTATCGGCTATTTTGCTTTATATTACATGTACTTTTGTATTTTACTAGATAATTTTTTAGAACATATTGCAAGAGTTTATTATGCTTTCCTTCCATCTGTGTGATGTGTATGCACACACTTTAGACTGCACACCTTTGGCAGCATTCACTGTTTCAGTTGTTGTACATGTAAATAGTACCATGTAAATTGTAAAGATGACAGTATATTAATAAAAAGAATAAAACAATAATAAAGGTAATCTGAAAATGACTGAAATAATACATTAAAAATTTAAAGCATGTTCAAACAAATAAAACGAAACATATGGAACAGCTTCAGAAATCAATGAGAAAAGAATAGACCTTTTGGCTAGAACAACTAGTAGTAAATCACCGAGATGAAAACAGGATAATTATATATGTGGATACACCAGATACTTAGCTACCCTTCTGGTTTTGTTTGTTTGTTGGTTTTTGTTTTGTGGCACAGAGAAAAGGTTTAAACAATATTTATTGGGTCGTGGCAACTGTATCATTGAGGCTGGACAGGGTTGCTTTGGGATTCCTCAGAATTTGTGAAGAAAAATGAGGTTATGCACAATATAATCCTATATACACTGTGGTGGTAATCCTTCAGCCTTCTAGAAGTTGGTGGACAACTCCCAGCAGCACTAGCCAGCATGCCAAGTGTGAAGAATGCTGAAGTTACTGGAAGTAATAGGAGTCCTGTAGCGCGTGGTAAATGCCAGTACTGCAGCCATTCACACCTACAAGGTTGGGAGTTCGAACCCAGGCAGGGCCCCAGGTCCACTCAGCCGTGCATCCTTCATGACCCAGCTTGTTGGGGGCAATTGGCTTAAACCGCTTAGGGAGTGCTTAAGTGATAAGCGACATAAAATGTACTTTCTATTGCTATTGCAGCCCAGTAGCATCGGGAGGGCTAAATGACCCCCACCACCACACAGCGGCAGCCACAGTATACATGCTAACAAGGAGGGCTTGGAGGAGTAACTTCTTCTGAGCACACTTATATAGAATTGATCTGTACGTATAGTACTGAATACATCTGTAACAATAGTAAAGTGCGTACTGCCTTGCCAAGGTAGGGGATAGAACTGATCCAGAAGCTGGAATGTCCCTTTACCTGGATCAACCTCACAGGCTGGATGCCAGAGTAAGGAACACAGACCAAACCCCAGGGTCACACCCAAAGCTCCATCTCTGGCATCATCTTCCCATTTCTGTTTTTTTTTTTTTCCCCTGACAGAAAGAGACCCTGGGAAAACAACTTGGTGTGCACTTACAGGTTCATCAAGGCATTGGCTGAGCTGCCATTGCTTACCACTTCTTGGATTGTGTTGAAAACAAAAATCTCAGTCAGTGCTTGGAGTTGCCACTTCTCTTCCAGGTGACATTTGAACATACAGTAGCTTGGCATAAGAAGCAGCGGCAAGAAACTCAATGCATTGGCTTTCATCACATATGAAGCTTCTTGCTTGAGGAAGGCAAGGGAGGAAAGGAGCAGGCTCAGCCATAATTGCAGGATAACCTCCTTGAAGATGAATCTGGCTCTTCCTCTCTCATTTCCTGCCCAGAAAGGAAGGATGGAGACAACCTATGGGCTCATTCATCCTAAGGATGAATACTTGAGGAAGGACTTTGGGGATGGGGAAAGACTAAATCACATGCAACCAGGCCCAATAACCAGTTTCTCTGTAGCATTTGGACCGGCTGAAGTTTCCGGTTTTCAAAGGCAGTCCCACATAGAGCATTGCACAGAAGCATGCATAACTGTAACAATATCTGACCATTACCACACAAGCTTTAACTGTGCAAATGTACTCCTGGTTGGAAAGAGCTGAAAACTGCTCATCCAAGTTCAGGATGAGTCCAGGAGTATCTGGATTAATTTTTTATTTGTCACCCTCATCCATTCCATTCCTGACCACAGATATGTTTAGCACCATACCTCCTTGAAACTGGCCAAGCAAATTTCAATGTGTAAAGCCAAAGATATAGATCCCCTTTACATCAAATATATGTGCAATTGTTGTTGTGTTGTCTCAAGTCATTTATGACTTATAACCAAGGTGAACTTATCACAGGTGTTTCTTGGCAGCATTTGTTTCGAGGGGTTTGTCATTGCCTTCCTGAGGCCGAGAGCGTGTGACTTGTCCAAGGTCACTCAGCAGTTTTCCTTGGCTGAATAGGGATTTGAACCCTCACCTCAAAAGTCAGAGTCCAGTGCTCAAACACTACTCCTAGAAGTGCAAGTGGCTGGTCCATAACAGAGGCTGTGAAGCAGAAGCTGGTGTGACTTGAATAGATCTTGTGTACTGCTGTTTCCTATATTCACAACTTTTCCACACCAACAGTGCCCATGGCTACCTGCAAGTTAGAACTGGAAATGTACCCCTAGCATCAGTGGGTGGTGAGGTCAACAGTTACTGACCTCTTATTATATATAAAGCCCAGCAGTGATATATTTGCTAACAATAACATGTGAGGTTCTCAAAAGTCTGGGCTTTGTGATCACCTTTCACCAAGTGTTTTGTATCTTAACCAATCAAAATCTAGAATACAAAAGAGAAAATTCTTAATGTTGCTAAAAAAACAACATTTCTTTCCTTCAATTTCCCCCATATTAACCTTTGTCATTTCACTTTCAAGAAACTATCCTGGTATGTTGGGGAATGAGTTAAGTCACTTCTGGCTAACTTAGTTGTCCAACCAGTTACAGGAACCAAGATCTGGGATTTTCCTAGTTTTCAGGGAACAGTGCCATACACTTTTGAACAGATGGGATGATAGGGGACTTTGACAGTTAAAGTATGTAACATACAACCTAATGCAAGAAAAGAAGCTGAACCTGCTGAAAGTTACTTTTCTGTGAAGCTTTAAATCTACAGGAGATGGAATTCCCTTTGTACTGACCATACAGTATGTTGCTGTTGTGTGCCTTCAAGTTATTTCTGACTATGGTGACCCTAAGACAACCCTACCACAGCATTTCATTGGCAGAATTTGTTTGCAGGGATTCATGCCTTCCTCTGAGGGTGTGATCTGCCCAAGTCACCCACTGGGTTTCCATGGCCAAGTGAACTCTGGTCCCTCACTATCCTAGTCCAGCATTCAAGCAACTACACTATCGGTGTTTACTAGCCCATATTCAGATTAATAAACCATGTCCGAATTCTGTTGCTAGTCCTACCTAAAGTACCCACTGAATCAATGGGAATGTGTTGACTTGTGTATGCGTGCACATGTGTGCAATGCACCTTCAAGTCATCAATTTATGGCAATCCCATGAATTTCATAGGACCCACCATGGATTATCAGAGACTTCTGTATTTCACTTAGGCTTAGGAAGGGAGGAGAGAAAGGGTTATAAGAACAAACAAGAGTCTCTCTTGGGCTGCATCTACATTGCAGAATTCAGTTTGACACCACTTTAACTGTTGCGGCTCACTGCTATGGAATTCTGGGATTGGTAGTTTTGTGAGATATCTAGTCTCTGTCAGAGAACTGTTGGGCCACAACAAACAGCAAATCCCAGGATTCTATAGGATGGAGCCATAATACTTAAAGTGGTGTCAAACTGCATTAATTCTGCAATGTGATAGCAACCTTGCTTTTACTAAGTAGAGATAAGATTTTTATGAATGCATCACTGCATGACATAGACAAGTCATTTTTTTCCACCTGGAATATGAGGATAATATTTCTCTCAGATTTTAGGGTTGTTGTAAGGATTACTAAAATAATGCCTGGCATCTTGTTTGTAACCTACACATGTATAACTTGTGCTACACATGAACTATTCACCAAAGCACAACAGATGCATTCTGCTGACAGCAGTGAAAGCAGAGTTGCAGATAGAGCAACAATTGTGTGTTGTGCTTACACCTTACACATTACAGTTGTGCATTGCACCATGGCACCCAGTCGTTGATACGGATTATGCAATGATTTATTCTGCATGGTGGTTGCATAGTGCTGGTGTAGTATGTCTTTGCATGCAGCTATTTACACTATGTTGAAGGGATGTTGCATTGCAGCCACTGAATGTGAAGCACTTGTAGGTATGAAATAGGTACTGCTGGTGGTAGTGGTGGTGGTGATCAAAATAGCAGCAGTAACAAGCAGCAGCAGCAACAACAGTAACAGTGAAACAACAACAACACAACTCCTCCCTGCTCACCAACTGCTTCTCAAAATAGTCTGATTTGTGATGAAAATGCATCTTAGGATCTGTCTACATGGGACCAATAAAAAGTCCTTCTCCACCCATTATCTTGGAAGGGAGTCTGGACAATGCACAGCCAAAACCCTGGTTTTCTGCAAACAGTCTGAACAACATTTTTGTAACAGTTTTAAAAACTCTGGATCTTCCCAGAAGATATGAGCCCTCCATTTTGATGCCAGCTGGTTTTTCACACATGCATCCTGCTATACTGCCTGACATCACAACTGCTGAAAACAGCCACTTGCTCTGAGACCAGAACAAAGTGCCCAGCCATGTGATTGAGGCTGGGCACCTCGTTCTGACCTCAGAAGTAAGTGACACTCACCGGTGGCTGTGGCGCTGCATGGCACAGTGGGACATGTGCCCGAACAGCTTTCGGGCACTAGACCAGAGTGTCCCAGGTAACAAGGGGAGGTTGGGGCAGCTTGGGGGCCAGGATATTCTGTGTTGCTCCCGGAGTATTCTGGCAGGTGCAGACACCACCTAACTGAGGAGGTACACAGGCATCAGAAAATTTTATTTCAGTAATCAAGGTATATTTTTGCCAATAGTGTCACTGTTCTTGTCATACACCATATCAAGCATTACTGCCTTTCCTCCCCTAGGGCAGCAGTAAACTTAGGTGAGCAAATTCATGAAAGGCTAGAAAAAAAGGAAACAACTGTTGATTTTAAGAGAGGCTCAGTGGGTCAAGATGTGATGGCTGTAGCTGTCCAACTTGCCCTTAGCTATTTCACTGACCTTGGCTACTTTTGTGCTGTAGGACAAATACTTACATTCCTTCTCTAACTCTACCCCACCCACCCCCATTTTTAAAGACCCAGAGGTCACTCCTCTCTCATTCTGACTTTTGCTGAAAATAACATGAAACATATGCACAATTTATTTAACATTAATTTTATTCCTACGATCGATTAAAATGGATTTGAATTTCTGAAAGAAGCTCAGAAGTCCCTCTTGAGCAGAGTATCAGTTATAAAAGTTAGTACTTCCCTTGGAATTAAAGGTTTCATTCCTGGAAGCTGCCAATTGGTGCATTCAGTAAGCTGCAAGATATTGTTTTGTTATGCACATGGAATTCTAAATACACTGAGGTTGCCAAAAGAAAAAGGAAATTAAATGTGTTCCATATTATGATGAGAGAACCTCAGTCTGAATACTCCTGTAATTCAATGCCAATTAGTTAGTTCCTCTACAAAAATCTTTTGGATTGAGCCAGGTCAAATATATAAATGTGAGAAATTAATATACTGAAATGCATCATATACTGGCCATCTATCTTTTGAGATTACTTCAGACAGCATGAGTAGGTGACTGAGCAACCACAAGGTGTAAGAAAAGGATGAGGAGATGGCCAACACATTAGAAAAGGAGATTTTATGCATTATCCCTTACATCACATATTTAATGTGATGATTTGTCCAAATTATATTAAGGCTAATCACTCCCTCTCAGTTCCCCTCCTGTTTAGCAGCCTAGGGATCAATCTCTGAGTTGGTGTCCAAACTGAAGAATGGAAGACATATGGGAAAACATTATGCATATCTTCATCCCCAGTATGACAAGCAAGTGTTTAGCCCTTATCATCGTTTGTGTTTTAAAAAAAAAAAAGCAGAAGATTTTAAACTGGAAAAAAACATGTTTATTGTTTTAAACTGAGCCATGTTTTCTAGGGCTTCAGATTACAAGAAAATGGAGCTAACAAACTCAAACCAGTTCTTCAGATAATGAGAAAACATCACAAAAACTTCTGCAGAGTCTTTGCTCATGCTCATCCTCAGATTCTTTTTCCCCACTGGTTCTAAAATACTTTGTATTTCAGCCCCTGCAAGCTTTACATTCATATACCAGTCCATTGGTCATAGTGAGCCAATCTGGGCAATAGAAGTGGTGGGGAAAAGGGGAGATGGAGAAGAAGAAGACAAAGTGCCTTCAAGTCAAGTCAGATTTATGCAGGGATGTAGCTAGGATTTTAGGAAGGGGGGTTCCAGACTAAGTGCCACCATTATAATGGGGCTTGGGTGCGGTGGCGCAGCAGCACACACCATGCATTTTTCTAATGGAAAGGGGGGGGGGGGTCCGGACCCCAAGTACCCCCCCACTTGGCTACGTCCCTGATTTATGACAACCTTATAAATGCATCTGAGGAAGTAGACTCTGAGGAAGTAGACTGAAGTCTACGAAAACTCATGCTGCCAATTTATTTCTTTTAGTCTCAAAGGTGCTACAAGATCTCTTTGCTTACTGATTATACAGATAACATGGCTATATCTTTGAATTCTAACCTTATGGGTTAATAATAATAATAATAATAATAATAATAATATATTTGTGTTTCCCCGCCTCTCCCAGTGGATCGAAGCGGGGTTACAGACTATTAAAATCAATACATATAACAATCTTATAAAAACTTAAAAAATATTACATCAACACTCATCAATACAACAGTACAAAAATCCATCAACCATCCAGCATCCAGGGGCAAGGCAAAATATTGTTGTCAGCAGGGATATTGGTCTTCATTCTTCAGGGGGGGGGGAAGCTTGACAAAAGAGTACCATTTTAAGTCTCTTTTTAAATGTTTCCAAGGGGGTCATGAAATGGAGCTCCTCAGGTAGGCTATTCCAGATCCACGGGGCCATTATAGTAAAGGCCTTTTGAGATGAGGAAACATATTTCGAAGATGGTGTTTCCAATAAGTTCTTACCAGATGTTCTGAGTGTGTGGGGAGGATCATATGGGAAGATGCAGTCCCTCAAGTAACTCGGGCCCAAGCCATGTGGAGCTTTATAAGGTTTATAAGGTTCTTGATAAAGTTTAGGCAGAGGAGGTTTGCCATTGTGTTTCTCTTGGTCTGAAATAGTGTGAGTTGCCCAAAGTCACCCAATGGTGTACTGTGGCTGAGTAAGGATTTGATCTCAGGTCTCCAGTCCTAGCCCAACACTCAGACCATTACACCACACTGGAGCTGTTTCAAATGAATGAGTGCTCTAATTCTCTTTTCCTGGAATAGTTTTATACTTTAAGTTCTTAAATTACCTTTACGTTTTATTAAATACTACTGTTCATTTTATGTATTTGTATTATTGAGTCTCATTCAAAGGAGAAAGGTAGAATATGAATCAAGTACATAAATTTCCACTGATTCATGTCATTTCGTACTTTTCATCCATCAGGCTTTTCTTTCTTCTAGGAGTCCACATACAGATTTTAACAGGGATTAATGGTTTGTGCCAGGAAGGCTCCAGAAATTAGTTGTGTAATCAACACAGTCTGCCATATTCTCATGCGCCAGTTAAAACTACTGAACATGAAGGAATAAATGAGACATGTTGAACTATCTGATCTATTATTTATAGGAGTCTTTTCTGTTTCTTTTTTCCTGTTATCCCATTTCATATATGTGCTAATTTGTGTGTTGCATTAATTTAACAAGAAAGTAGCAATCACATATTACTCATTTTTTTTATTTTTTTTTATTTTTTTTTTATTAAAAACATACAAACAAAGCATAACGCAAAGAAAAAAAATCAACAAAATATCAAAACAATAACACCACCATAACCACATTAAACAAAAACAACTTACATTTAAAGACCCTTCCCTTCCTTCAAATTAAAGACATCTGTCGTTTGTGTACTTTCTTCATTTACATTCTTCCTTTCTTTGTTGCAGATTATTGAAAGCTACCCCTTCAATGTTGTTAATATTGTGTTAATTGTATCCATTACAATTATAGATTGTAACATTATGTAACATTCAGCTAACAGATACATATTTGTTAATGTCCCCTATGAATATATATTTTTCCTGTATTCTATCAACTCCATTTTCTATTGTACACTTCATATCACTTCGTGTTTCTTTTTCCTTTGTGTACTATCAATCATTATTTTATTTTCAAAACTTGACTTGTCTTGTTATATTCACTAAGCACGCTATTAATATTTAACAATCTTTTCCCGTGCTAGATTTTTATCTATATTTCTTTTCTATTCTTTATTTCTGTGCTTTCTTTATTTGCTCTTTACAATGTTCTATAATGGGTGCCCATATTCCCTCCCATCTTGACTCCTCTCCATCCCTCAATATATTTGTGAGTCTATCTGATTCTATCATATCAAACACTTTCAAGTACCAATCCGATATCAGTAGGGCTTCTTTACTTTCCCATCTTCTTGCAATCACCATCCGAGCAGCTGTTATCATATAAAAGATAATTTTTCCAAAATCTTTTTCAAGTTTTACATCCTTTACCATACCCAACAGAAAAAATCCAGGTTCGAATTTAATTTCTGTATTTAAGATTTCTTCTAGTTCCTTATGAATTCGTCTCCAGAAGGTTTTGACTTTTTTGCACTCCCACCACATATGTATATAATTTGCATTGTTTTCTTTACAATTCCAACATTCTTTCTTGATTTGGTTATCTATCTTGTTTAGCTTTTCTGGGGTTATATACCATCTATATTGTAGCTTTAGATAATTTTCTTTTACCTCTGTGCTGAGTGTATATTTCAACCTTACTTTCCAGTTTCGTTCCCATTCTTCCATCAATATTGGCATTTTTAGATCTTGTGCCCATTTTATCATAAACTGTTTCACAGTTTCGTCTTCCATTTCTATTTCAAGTAACAATTTGTATAGCTTGGAGATGGTATGTTTTGTATCCTCCGCCATTATTCTTCCAAATGTGGTATCTTCTTTTTCTATCTGATATTTTTTATTGTCTAATTTATATCTTTCCACAATTTGTCTATATAGAAACCAATTGACACTGAAACCCTCTTCTGTCAGCTCTTCCATTGTTTTTATTCTAATCGTTCCCTTTTCTGTCTTTAACAAATCCTTATATCTCACCCAATCCATATCCTTCATCCTCTCTCTCCTGAAGAAGGCTTCGTTTATTGATGCCCATCCTGGAATTTTAGTTACAGAATAGGGTTTATATTTCTGCCAAATTGTTAATAAAGATCTCCTTATGAAATGGTTGTTAAAATTTTTGTTTATTTTAATTTGATCATATAATAGATATCCATGCCAGCCTACAACGTTATCAAAACCTTCTAGTTGTAGAATTTTGTCTTTTTTAATCTGTACCCAGTCTTTTACCCATTCAAGACAACATGCATGATAATATAGTTTGTCATTTGGTAATCCAACCCCCCCTCTCTCTTTACTATCCTGCAGTATTTTGAGTTTGATTCTTGGTTTCTTTTTGTCCCATATAAATTTAGTTATCTCCTTATTCCACTCCTTGAATGGTTTGTCATTGTTTATGATAGGTAAATTTTGGAATAAAAATAGTAATTTAGGTGTGATACACATCTGTATTGCCGCTATATTACTCATTTTAAAAGACAAACATTTCATGCTATGTAAATTGTAGGTTGTGTTTAAAAAATCCACACTGGAAGCTTGTCTTGTTATAACAAATCCTAGCCGAAATATTATTTACAAATGAACCTCTAACTCAGTAATAAAGAGACAGGCAACCAAGTCCCTCCAGATGTTTTGGCTACAACTTGCACAATTCCTGAACATTGGCCATGTTGTGTAGGGCTCATGGGAACTGTTATCCAAAACATCAGATAGGCAACAAGTTTTCTGTCCCTTGCAGTCCTGCAATTTGATAAGGAACTAATTTAGTTGCATAATAGCCATGCTAGCAATGGCCACTTGATTAACACTAAAGAATTGTAAAGAATTTTGAAAAAATACCAAAAGTTTTGCTCAGCTGAACCAATTGTAAATTATAGATGTGAGGAGAATATTTTATCTGTCATGTTATCACAAAGCTCATGATAAGGCAGCATAGTTAGGATTCCAGTAATGTCTGGGAAAATTAATCCAGAATGCTGTCAAAAGCATATAAATAATTCTAATAATATGGTGGATTGAATACAGTCAATGAAATGCATGCAAAGCCTCACCTGACTCTCAATAGTTGCATTCATGAAGGCATAGCAGGGTCAGGAAAGAGGAGAAAAGCAGGTGAAGCAGGTGCAGCGTCTCCTATAATTGTAGCACTGGGGTAAGACAAGCCGTACCTCTGGCCCTTTTAGATTACACATTTCATAGCATTATTATTCTTATGGAATCCTGGGCCTTTAGGAAGGGGCCTTTAACATCCTCAGCCAGAGTATGCCTTTAGAGCCTCTGACATAATTATAAACCCCAGGATTTCCCAGGATGCAGCTGTGGCCTTTAAATTGGAATCCTAGTACTATATCTGTATAGTAAAAGGACTACTGGTGACATTGTATTGTTCTACAAATGCATAATTATGGAAATACCCTTTATTTGGGAGGACCAAAATGAGGACATTCCCCCACCCCAGTATACAAGGGCAGCTGCATGGTTCAGCCCCAGATTTGGAAGTCTGAACCATTTTATTACAATGCAGTTGCCCTTTTTTAACATATGCGTTTATATTCATCCTTCCATATCCATGGATTTGTATCCACCGATTCAACTATTTATGGCTTGAAAATATGAAACAAATATATAAATTACAAAAAGCAAACCTTGATTTTGCCATTTTGTATAATCAAACCTCCTCTGAACAAATCATTTCACTGTGCCACTGTAATTAATGGGACTTGATATCAACTGAGTCTGGTACACATGGGGATTTCTGGAACCAAACCCCAGTGGATACCAAGGGTCTACTATATATTGTATGGCACTCCATTCTGTTATATCATACTGTGTGATATTCAATTATGTTGTATTACCTAGAGGCTGCAGTTGGTCTGTGAGTTTTGCCCAAAAACCATTCTCAAAGCTCCTAAATACATACAAATGCAAAAAGGCCTCTCCACTACCTCAGATCTTTTGTTTCCTCTCCAAAATGGTGATGGAAAGAAAATTTGTCCTACATTTGTCCGGTTTTATTTATTTAATTTATAAAAAATTATTTAATAATTTATCTTTTTGGCTTCGGCCCCCCAGTTTTGTCTGAAGGACAGCAACCGCCCCCGGCTCAAAAGGGTGCCTCCCCTGATTGGAACCTCCCGGAGAGGTAGGACCGGAACCACTGAAGCGTCGTTGCCCCCCGATTCCCACCTCTGAGGCTCCCAGAGATACCATGGTCTATGGTATCGAAAAGCGCTGAATGTCCAAGAGCACAGCAGGGACACGCTTCCCCTGTCGATGCTCAGACGGAGATCATCGACCAAGGCGACCATGGCCGTCTCAACCCGTAACCCGCCCGGAAGCCAGTTTGTAGTCCGCAAAACGTGACATAACACTGTCTTTTGGATGGGTGCGTTTCTCATTGCCCTCCCAGTCTTATGTTGAATTCCTCAGTGAAGCGTTGACCATTCCTCACCGCCAAGAGAACAAGGCACCACAAAATATAGGTCCCTGAGGAGAAAAGTTAGGGCATGACAAGAAAAGCTCAAGAACACTCCTATAAATAAATGTCAATGAATGCTTCTGAGTCATGCTCCAAATGGAGGACAGTGCCATGGCCTGTTCAAGTGGGGTCGAACTGAGTTATTTTCTACACTGTAGACCATTGATTCGCCATAATGGGGCTGAAGTCCCAAATAATAATAATAATAATAATAATAATAATAAATAATAATAGGTTTTATTTGTATCTCAACCTCTCCACAGAAGGCTCTAGGGGGTTACAATAAAATACTTAATTAAAATACCTGCTGTTATTACTGACTATAAGTCAATCTCATGTATAAGTGAGGGGAAAGTTTAGGGGCCGAATTACGGAGGAAGTTGAGGGAAATCTTAGCAGTATGTGACCAGGATTTAAAGGATGAAGCAAAGGAAAAGGATGTTAAAGATCTTTAAAAATGTTGACAGGCATAACCATTGTGCTCACCCTAAGCTGGGCGATGAAATACTGGGTTTCCCCACAAAATACAGGACTGTCTTATACAACACTATGAAGTAGATGTTAAAATGAATTAAAGTAGACAGGATTGGAGTCAGAGTTTGGGGGTGAGGGATGGAGGGGTCCAGGGCCAGCCTTGCGCCCCCTGCTGCCTGGATCTGCCTTTGCCCTGGGGATGCTGGCTTCTCTCTCTCTTTCCCTCCTTCTTCCTTTTCCTTCTGCTCTGGGCCCGGGCTTTGTTTTCCTGCCGGCGGCGTCTCTTCTCTCTCTCGATCTGGGCTTCCTTTCCAAGGCTGCCCTTATCTCGCCCCGCACGTTGCCTAAGAACACAATGGCAGGGGCTCCGCAGGAGAGGAGGCTATAAAAGAGGCGGCCCAGGAGGCGCCAGCCAGAGAGCTCCAGAGAAGAGCCCAGCAGCAGCAGCAGCACTAGCAGCCTCTCCTCTCCTCTCCAATCCTCCTCTTCCCTGCTGCCTAGCGCCTTGCCAAGCCCTCTCCCGCCTCAGCCACTGCAAAAGGATCTCCTCTCACCTGGAACCTGGCGATGATTGCCTGCCATGGACCATCCTCGCCCTCCTCCTGGTCCTCCTGAGCTCCCCCAGGCAGGTAAGAGCAGCAGCAGCCAGAGAAGAAGGAGAAGGAGACCTTTCCCTTCTGCTTCTTCTGCTTCTTTTTAGAGTCTGGGTCCTGGTTTGGTGATTGTGTGATGCTGATGCTTTCCTGGCAAGATTCATTCATTCGAGGGTGGCTTTGCCCTGCCATCCTCTGAGGCTGGAGCGTGGACTGGGACTTGGAGTCCTGGGTTCAGATCCTGGCGCAGCCATGGAAACCACTTTGGGCGAGTCACACTCTCTCAGCCTCCGAGGATGGCAAACTCTCTCTGTAGAAACTGGCCAAGAAAACTCCGTGAGAGCGTCGCTGGAAGTCGAAGCGACTTGAAGCCCCATCTCCTCATCCACCATCTTCATCATCATTATTCTGTATTACGATGCTAAAGCAGGCACCCTTGGAGATTAAAGACGGTGATTGTGATGGTGGGATGGTAGCAATAGCAAGTGCTTTCTATACCTGCTCCCTGCTCTGGAATTTGGGGATTTGTAGCTTGGAGAGCCATGTAGCCTCCTCCGTGAGGGAGCCCTGGCGCCACAGCAGCTCAAAGTTCCCAGGATTAAATAGCCTGGAGCCACGGCAGTTCAAGCGGTGTCAAAACTGCGTTGATCCTCCAGTGTTGGACGCAGCCCTACATTTCTTTGCGCTTTGTCAACCCTAAACCGAAGGAAGCTATACCTGAGAAATGCTCCAAGGGAGGAAATAGCTCAATTTCTCTCATCTGCTGGCGGTGAAGGGATTGGCTGGAGGGGTCCTCCATTTCCCGACATGTCCTCCATTTCCACCTTCTCTCCAGAAGGAACGTCAGAACTCCTCCATTTGGAGCATGGATTTATATTTCTGTGGTGGTTTCGTTTTTGTTTGTTTTTCTGGGTCATGTCCTACATTTTTTCCCTTGAATGTCCTCCATTTTCCAGTGCTTTGTCCTCCTTCTGTGTAACCGTAGCTGGGGAACTTTGGGAGATGCTCTCCAGAGGCCGTGTAGAACTACCACTCCCAGGATTCCATAGGACGGGAGCACTTAAAGTGGGGCTCTTGAAGTGGCAACACACTGTTCTTCATGGTTGCAGACACAACGCAGTTTGACAATGCTTTCGCTGCCATAGGATTTGTTAGTTTGGTGAACTAGTTAGCTGTTGTCCAAGACTCTGGTGCCACAACCAACTACAGATCCCCGGATTCCATAGCATCGCGACCATGACAGTTAAAGTGGTGTCAAATCCATTATTTTTAAATGCAGATTTAGCTTGGAGAGGCTCCACTTATACTGTAAAATCATCCAGTTTGACACCACTTTGAGCACCATCTTACAGATTCTGGATTTGTTAGTTTGGTTGGCCCCAGCATCTTGGGCGGAGATGGCTAAAGACCTTGTAAAATACAGATCCCAGGGTCCCATAAGATTGGGGCAACCAGATATCCACCATTCTGCCTTGGGGAATTCAAAGAGGTCCTCCATTTGGAGCATCACTTAAGAAGCATGAATGTATATTCTATATGAGTGCTTTTAGCTGTTTATTTTGTAAAGTCCTACATTTCCCCCCCTGGAATCCCCCCCCCATTTTGCCCTGCCTTGTCTCCTTTGGAGTTAGGACCTCTGGTCACTCTGCAGAAAAGGGACCTACAGCCCTTAAAAGTGGTGTCAGGCTGCTTTCTTCCTAGCAGTGTAGATGCACCCAAAGGCCTCAGCCTCAACCAAAGTCTTTGGCTGGGCTGAGGCAGCCTGGGGTTCCTTTCCAAATCTCCTGCCTTTTACCCACTCTTTATCACACTAGGGTTGATTTCGGCATTATTAAGAGAAATTAAAGCACATTTAAAGCATTCCTCAATGAAGTGGCAATGGCGAGTGTAGTCTGTGAATGATTATCACAACCTGTTGCACAAAATAAAGTAATATCAGAGTGCATTGTTGCTGAAATCCTGGAAAGTAAAAAGATGTGCGTTAATGCTTCTTTGTGACCACTTTAATGGTGGGTTTGTGTGCGACATCGCATGAAATTGGTTGCGTCATTATGTGATTTTTCATGCCTCCATCCTTTGTGCGCTCACTCACTGCTTCTTCCCTCCTTCTTTCTATTTGCATCTTTTCTTCCCAGGTGGCGCAGAGCTGAGCCTTTTGGGAGCACAGCAGAGAGCCACGTCCGATGCTCTATCCTTGCCTTTGCGCCGGACCAAGCGTTGTCCTGCTCCACCCTTTTGGATAGGAGTGTGTCTATTTCTGCCACCTGGACATCATCTGTATACACCCCTGAGTGAGTCCTCCCCCTCCTCTGCCTTAAGCCCTTAATGGAGTCGCTATCTTGCAGAGCTTGCAGCATCAGTAGCCTCCTGCCAGGCAGTACTGACTTCATCCACAATGAAGAAATAGTTCAGTTAGCTTCCAAGATCAGACAGAGTCTCTTAGCAGTGATTCTCAACTTTGGTCCTCCAGATGTTTTGGACTACAATTCCCAGAAGCCCCAGGCAGCTTGGCCCAACAGTCAAGAATTGTGGGAGCTGAAAACCTAAGAACATCTGGAGGACCAAGTTTGGGAATCGGTGGTACTAGTGCCTTTAGCATGTTCTTAGCTGCATCTCACTGCAGATTAATGCAATCTGACATGCCTTTAACTGCCCTGGCTCCATGCCATGGATTTTGGGGGTTTTTTGTTTGGCTTAGGGCACTGAGCTCTAGTTTGGCAGACTGGCAATTCTGGGCAGTGTGCCCTTCCTAGGAATGAAAAGACAGAGTCTCGGGGGTTATTCAGATGGGTTTTTTCAGTGCGACTATCCAAATAATCTCACTCACCCATTCCCGTTTTGATATTCACACTATTTATTTTAATTGGAACCACATCTCTCTAAGTTCTGTTGCCCACACGTGTCAGCACTGCAATAAAGATGAGCGGCTGATGCGGATGTATTCTAAAACACTTCAAAGGCATAGAGAGTTTTATTGCAGTTTATCCTGGCTCTATTCACACTGGTTATTCACACTGTGAATCTTTTACAAAAACCTAGGGAAACCACCCCCAAGATCAGGTTAATCTCCCTCCCCCCCCCCCAAATGGGTGCATTCAAAATGCATGTGAACAACAAAGATTCAACCCACATTCTACTAGAATATTTTGATCATCTGCATAACCCTTTAGGTGGCAGGGAGAAGTGTGTGGAAGTTTGGGGACCTGGGCCTTTCCACTCAAAAGTTCTTAACTGTTAGACATGCTAGGTTGTGACAAAGATGTGTAGAGGGTAGTAAAGGGGTTCCTATTATTGAAATACCGATCAAGAAAAGGCAGCCAGACTCTCCCCTGCTCCTTTCTGCTAAGGAATGAAGGGACCCAAGTTCTGGTCTGCCAGGAGAAATAGCAGGAATCTCTCCATTAATTTACAGGCCAGCATTTTAAAACAAAGTTGAAGATTTATCATCTTTTGTCTAAGTCTTCTCAGTCAGTCGAGATACATCATGGCAGTACCACTTGAGGCTTCCCTCTCCATAGATAAAATTAATTGTACCAGGCTCTTCTCCATTGCCTCGAAATGGAAGAGGCAATAAACTCCCTGGTTGAAGGACCCAAACAGTGCCGTACTTAATTTCTAAGGAGATTGACTAGGTTTGGCCCAATATATATCCCTTATTCCTCCCTTATCTACCTGATGCTAGCAAGCAGAGGGACCTCAAAGAGCTGCAAAGGGAGATCTAAGTGTACCTGAGATTTGGCATCACCTTAGCACTATGCCCTTTGAATCTGGTGGTCTTAGCTCTATGCACTCAAAAAATAAATAAAACCTAAACAACCCTGACGATGCATAAAAGTTGACATCAAGGCCGTGCTGTCGGAAAGAATCACTACCAGTGGAATGCCATTGGATTGGGTGTAAATCTCCTAGTTTACTCCCAGGAAGCATATCCCTTAAGCATTGTGGCTGTAATCCCTGAAACCGATAGGATTGTGGCAGCCATAAGTATTCAAAGTTGGGGCCCCGGCCTATTACTAGGAGAAAGGCTTCTTCGTAAAAAAATAAAAAATAAAAAAGATATGGGGGTTGTAATCGATTTCTAAAAAGAGCGTAAAAGTCCCATTAACTTCAATTAAGGATTCATTCAAAGTACACTCACGTAACTTGGGACATACTTAACTATTGCAACTTGTACTAACCTGGCCTTAAAGTAATTTAAATGCTTCTGGGCATCCGCCATATAGGGTTGTCTAACACAGTCATTTTAAAGCCAGTTCAACTGTTTGTTTTGGGCAGTGGGTATGTCTATAATCTTACTTTAATTCATCCATAACAACCAACTAGTTTACAGAAGTGTTGTAATTTTAATGGATTCTTTTAAGACAAATCTGCCACATTCTTTCTTGGACTCCCAACTAGCTTAAAACAGTAATGTGAGAAGGGTCTGTGGTTAACCATCTTGCTTTACAGATGAGCAAAGAAAATCTTAGATCAGGTAGGAAACATACAATACTCGAATGTTGCTGGACTGCATGTCTTAGCAACTCCAGCCAGCAAGCGCAATGGTGAGGAATGCTGGGAGCTGCAGTCCAGTATTATCTGGAAGGATACATAATTCTATGCTTAGCACTAAACCATTTGAAGTAATGTGTGTGTGCAATTCAAAGCTTCTGATAAGTGTACTGAAATACATACACATTTTTAAAAGTTATCTAGCACTAGCATATAGTGTTTTAATAACCATTTTAATACATAGTTGGGATTGGGTTTCTTTGCTAAATAGACAGAGCAATGAAACCTTCTAGTATTTATTTAGGACAGACTTTGGTGGATGCTGTGAGTTGAGGTCTACATATCAAATATTCTCATGTTTTGTAGATGCAAACCTGTGTCTGAGATTACACTTCCTGCAAGTGTAAAGTTACTAGTTATTAGTTAAGAAAACTGAGTAAATATGTTATCAGCCTGAGCAGTTTTATTCTTGCAAAATAAATTAGAACCTAGAGTTCCTGCAAATGAAATTAATGTTTCTTTCCTCTTCTTCATAACAGGCAGACTGTGCCATATGGTTGGGAAGTGCTTCTCGACTAGACGCTCACTGGAATTTACCTCTTGGAAGCTTCAGGGTCTCCGAACAGATGCCAATGTGCTACCTGAAAGACAAGAAGTGTACCAACTTCTGCCAGGCTAGAAAAGAACACTGGTTTGTACTATGACACCGATCCTTCTTATCTTGGAAGCTAAAATGAATTCCAGGTGTAAGCCACCTCTGAGTATTCCTTGCCTAAGAAAGCCTTATGAAATTCATGGGGTGGTCATAAGTCAACAGGCAACTTAAAGGCATGTGCACACAGCTGCACTGTTTTGTCCTCTTTTGCCTGTGCTGTCAGAACTAAGTAATAGATTGCAGTGTACTTATTCACCGCATAAGTATTACTGAAAAGGTTCTGAGCAGAGTTTGGGAACCCATCCTGGTGGGAATCTGTGATTTGTTGTCTAAAGATAACATTTCCATCCTCTAAACCTGATCCACAATGACCTGAAGAGGTTGCTGATGCTACTACTAAAATTAGAAAGTTAGATGTTTTCTGAGTTTTCAAAAGCTTAATATTTAGCTACAAAATCAGAGCAGTTTAGTGGTAGTTTATTAACTTTACACAAGGATTCAAATCTTTGTTCAGCCTAAACTACCTGCCAGGTGGTTGTGGTAGTGCATAAGTTTGGAGGAAGGGAAGGATCTAGATATAATTAATAATACAAGAAAGTTGTACAGTCTGTGTATGGAATGTAAATTTTCTCATAGCTGGCTTCATTTTTTTCTTCCCGACACATAACAGGATACAGTCCACTAGAGAAAGGATGGAGACAACTTCCTAAAGATGGAGACTGCAAAGGTTTGGGTGTGCATTCAGGCAACTAAACAACGCAAGAAAATGAGAAGGTGTGTGGTCCTTTTCATCCATTGATTGAAAAATATCTTTGCAATTGATTGCAAGACACATTCCAAGAGACATTGGAAATGTAATATGGGGTGTAGGGTAAGATGACTGCTTCACATGCCAGATACCAAGGGCAGGACTGGTGGTGAGATGCTATTATCCAGCACACTCTGCACCTTACAGCCTGGAATAGAAATCATATTGCTCTCCAGATATTGTTGGACTGCAATGCCCAGTAACCGTAGCCAAAATAGCCAATAGAGAAGAATGCTGGGAACTGAAGTCTAAAGCAACTGGAGGGCAAAATGCTAGCTACCCTGTCTTAAGCTATACCAGTGCCCTTGGCTGTGGTGGGGACACAGCACTGCCACTAAGTCTTGAATTAAGGCTAAGCAATCTCAGTCCGTTTGCTTCATGACTCCGTGAGTCGTAAAATGCCATGGACCAGTTCTCAGTTAAAGCAAGATGGATCCTTCACATCATATCCATAAAGCTTTTTCCGCTTCTACCTTCAAAACACATCACAGATCCATGTACAAACGCTTTTGACACAAACACTAACTTGGTTCCATTCTCAAAAATGCACGCACAAGGCTAGGAATTGTTTATACAGTATCTAAGAAAACAGGATCTGACACTGTATGAGAAGCGGCTTTTTGGCTGTTTTGACAATAGTATTTTACTCACATGCAGGATCCAATACTAAGCATAAGCTTTTTCTACAGATAACAGAGGGTATTGCAACTTTCCCGCAGGATTTGATAGTTTACTTGTGTGCATCACGTGAGAGATGTAGTTCACCTTACTATCATTTATACTGTCTGTATGGACTTATGCCACCACTTCTGCCTTTGATGGCTTCGGGAGAGAAAGAACGTTCTTTTTAGGAGAAAACTCTCCTATGTAGTCTTCAGAACAAACAGCAAATTTAGTGAGGAAGTTTACTATTTCTTTTCTTTGTGCCAGGGCAAGATGGCAGCTTTATAAGTTTATACTGGACCAAGTTGTGTGTAGGAACATCTGTTTTTCACATACATTCTCCAGAGCAGCATGGGAAGTAACAATCTTTATAGCATCTGTGCTTACAATTTGTAATATTCTGCCATAACTTTTTTGTAATATGAAAAATTTATTAGATGAATATACAACTAAACAGAATAGAATGCATGGTTCCTGTGTCTATAAATGCATTCCTATATCATACACATGGTATCTTAATTATTTAACTTCTTGTTTCTGCAGATTAGTACCATCAGTAACAGCATCAAAGCATCTTTCAGTATTGCCAAACTGAAGAGCAGGCTTCACAAACCAAAGCAGCTGGCATAACCGACATATAAAAAGCAAAATGTTTGGGAAAGCCTGAAGACGACATCTTAGTGGAAGATCACCAACCCTAATCCTCGAGTCATCAAGAATTACTGACAAAGCATTGTGTGAAGCTCTGTTTTGACTTCTTAACATTCCACTCCTGGAGGATCAAGGAGTGTTGTTCTAAATATTAACTCTCTAAAGGTAAAGGAGGGCCCAAATAATCTTCCATTTGGACAGATGACAAAGCAGTTAAATCTGCCATCCTCTTGGAATTCCAGCTGTGCGGGTTGGGTCAAAGATTGTTCCTTCAACTGACTTTTTTTGAGTGGACTATCAAGAAGAAGGGGTAAATTTGGGCTCCAATTGTGAAGAGAGGGAAAACTGAAGCAGTTGAGTTCATTTAGTTTGACAGGCTTCAGTCAGAGCAGCTCAAAATGCAATGCACAGCTGTTTTGGGATCAAGACGATCAGAAGTGGAGAGGTTAAGATTTAAAAGAAAAGACTTCTGTAGCTTTGACTCTAAATGCAAATTGACTCTGCAAGTTTGATCAGAGCCATCTCCTATCTAACAGGTCTACCTCACATACTCTGGTTGCACTCTTGCCGAAGTGTTGTTCTAACTTTTTGTGACTTTCATATGTCCCCAAGTCTCTTATTTAATTTTTTTTTAAAAATAGCTCACGGACACCTCTAGCTCACCATTTAGTTCCATCTGAATTTTCAGGGCTGTGGATCAAAACTGTGCTCTAAAACTGATGGGGGATAATGTTACAGTTGTCTATTCTGACTAACAGTTTTTGGCAGAGTAGCCTCACTGTGTTTGAAATAATTCTGCTTAGAATGGAGGCATAAAGGGGTTTCCATAAATGGGAGATGAGCATATTTGAGAAACTGCATGAACATTTACAATCACAAGATGGTAGGTCTTACATGTTCAGTGTAATGTGGAGATCTGAATAACCAGTATTCTGATATGGGGCTCTGCTGCCTGGACCTGATTTCAACAAAAAGAGAGGTTCCTAGAAGCAAGAGATATTTTAGAAAATCTCTGAAATGGGAGAAAGTGAAATGTGGCTGTTGGTTTAAAAATAAGGCCAAAGGTTATATTTAGTTAATGTTGTAGGAGTGAATTTATCTGTTCTGACTGAATTTGCTGAGTAGGGTCTGAACTGGCTTTTGTATGATGTGCTTTTTTAAAATCTATCTATCTATATATAATTATTTATATCATGGATTGTCATTTATTTGCTATGTTGAATATACATTGAAACAGGCCCTATTGGTCTATGCACGTCTTCATATTTCTGTATGAAATTTGGGAAATGCCTTATGCCTGTTAAGGTAACATATGAGAAATAAATATTTTAAGTACTACAGTGGTGTCTTTCATGATGCTGTTCAGTTGCCTAGACTAAAATGACAGACATTTAGGGAGGAAGGAACATTTTACACAATGGTTGATTAGCCCACTTTTAATAATAACCTCTGAGTTCTGTCTTGGAAGAGGTGGCAACAGTCTAAACCTCTTATTGAACAGCTGCTTAGAATGCAGCTGGTGGCACTTTTCACAACCTGTAGCTAATGGTGGTGGCAAAAGCATACCCTTTTGTCAGGCTGCTGTTACAGTTACAGGTGTAGTGAATTAAAATGTGACCACACTGTTGAGCCAGCATGGTGTTCAGCTAGGACTCTGAGTTTGATCTCTGCTTGGCCATGGAAACCCACTGTGTAACTTTCAGCAAGTCCAGTCTCATAGCTGAAAGAAAGGCAAAGACAAACCCTCTCTGAACAAATCTTGCCAAGAAAACCATGTGATAGGTCACCATAAGTTGGAAACAACTTGAAGCACACAAAAACAACCACCAATTTACCCTATTAAAACACATAGGATGGCTTTGTGTTCCTTCTTTATAGAGGTCAGTCCTCTATTTTGAGTCGATCTGAAAGGCTGTCCAATCCAAGCCAGTCTAAAGATCATTGGAGGACAAGCAGGGACATTAACTTACCCCTGGGTTCAAGTACTTAGACCAAGAAGACACACAGGTTACGGGGTAGTCTATAAGCATTTAACACAAGTCACCATGAGTTTCTCAAGGCTGAAGGGCTTCCCATTCACTTCTGCATTAAATGAACTGTGGAACATTTTCTGACCCCAATGTATTGAAGGTTAGGGTTAGGTTCATGTACACTTGAATGTACTCAATGAAAATTTCAGTACCTCTGCCCTCTGAATGGGGCCAACCTACTGTCAACCAGAATACATTGCTTTGATTCTCCACTCATGGTTCACAACCCATTCCCTGATGGCACAGAAAAGAAATGCTGGTGCAATCTTCAGAGGAAGCAAATTTATAATAAAATAATAATAAAATTTTTATTTATATACGCCCTTCCATCGATCAGGGCGGTGAACATTACAATAAAATCAAACACAATACAATAATATACAATATTAAAAACAAGTCAAACCCCTCGCCAGCCATCTTGCCGACCAAGAGGGAGGAAGGCCATCAGGAACTCATTCGGGGAATGCAGCTCGAATAGGAAGGTTTTCAAGTCCCTTCTAACTGACTGGGAGTGGCCGACGGAGCTCTGTGGGCGCATATTCCAAAGGGGTTCAGCCTAGGGCAAAACCTTGAAGGTGGCACAGATGGACCTATTCTTGAATCTAGGTGATGTGGGATTCGAAAGGCTTGATAAAACACAACTGGAGCTACTAAGTATTTTCTCTCTTGTTTAACCTTTGCTCATTATCTTCTTGGGAAGATTTTTTCCAAAAACGATGTTAAAAATAATCTGTAACTTGATGTGAACCTGATGAAAGTTGGGTATGTGCTTACTGGTTACAGAGAGTCAGGATGCTTAGGAAAGGTCTGTATCAGATGTGTGGAAGTTAAAATCTCCCAAGGCTTATGGTAAAAGGCTTCTGCATTAACTGTGACTGTTTTCATCCCTGATAATTTTTCTGCCCCTATTCAGCATGCTTCCTTTTATCGTAGTTGTTGCCAATTTGCATGGCCCTACTCTCTTTCAGAAAGCATGTCAGCATCTGATTGAAGTCTACATTAAATACTTCTTTTTATGACTTCGATTTTAAATATTCATTTTTATCAAAGACAAATGCAACCCTGCTGGCCCATCCAAATGGAAAGGAGGAACTGAACATTTATCAAGCCAAATTCTTAATGGAGAAGCGCAGCCTTCGGTATTGCCCACTATGATGAGATGCAAAAGTAAAGTATAGTGAAAATTTCTAAATTTGCATTGATTGAACTGAGCATATGGAAATTTTTATGCAAATCAGTGTCTCTTTTTAGGGGTGATTTGTTTCTTTTTTATGTGACTGTCAGTGGCTACCCTATTATTACAGTGTGTTTATGTTTGTTGCAGAGAGCCAGTGTGGCATAGTGGACTGCAATTATAGAGACTAGGGTTCAATTCCAGCTCAGGCATGAAACCCACTTGAGCAAATCACCTGCTCTCAGCTTCAGGAAGAAATGGCAATCTCTAAACAAATTTTGCAAAGAAACCCTAGGATAGGTTCACCATTGGAGTTTATCAGACAAGGGAAACTGGAAGTATTTCTAATGGCCATCGAACACAATCATGGGGTTTAACGTTATTGCGTGATGACTAGCACACGCAATTTCAGGCAATGGGAAGCCAGTCTGAACGCAATCATGGGGTTTCACATTATTGTGTTAGACTACCACATGCAATTTCGGGCAATGGCAAGTATTTTCGGGCAATGGGAATTCAATTCGACAGCAATTCAATTCACGTAAATTTGCTGAATTCGCGAATTCACATGAATACGTTCTGGCCCCACTTTCTTTTCATTCGAAATTAAGAGAAATTCCTCCTGTGTGATAACTCCTGAGGTCGCCAGAAGTCAGAAATGACTTGAAGCACACAACACACACAACATGTTTGCTGCTGCACGCTGGACTACTTCCACACCCATACATACCTTTTCTTCTTAGTCAATGGGCTTACATTTGAGCAAATAATTGGGGAATTTTATATGATTAAATGTACAGTATTAGCCCAACACAAGACTGGCCAATTGAGAGGGAGCCATGGGCCAATTTTCTACCTCCATAGGCTACACTCTTCCCCTAGACATATAATACCTCAATTTTCTTATATTCCTCCTCCAAAATGGTGACGGAGGTAACACAACACCTCCTTTCCA
>NC_056525.1:171554877-171558299 GCF_019175285.1 Sceloporus undulatus
GGGGGGTCGTCTTATACGCCCCGTCGCCTTATACACCGGAAAATACGGTATATGTAATTATGAGTTATTTGAAAGTACTCTTATTTGCACGCCTTTATTCTAGTTCCTGAAGCTCAAATTAATGAGAAGTTAGATTCATTCAGAAAACATTTTATCTTAGGCTTTGAACAAAAAGGTGGTTTTCATGTTGCTAATGAAGTATTCAGGCTTTTTACATTTAGGAGGGTGCCAAGTGTTTCAGAAACAAGTGAAATAAATTAAATATCTGTGAGAAGCCGAGTTAGTACTACAAAGACAGATTGGCTTTAAAAATAAGTACATATGTATCTATATATTTCATACTTTCATAAAACCAAGTGGGCAATTACTTGTTCTGGGCATTTTGTGGGCTGATCAAGTATGAAAATTGACAGTACAATGCATGTAAAAAAGAGAACAGAAGAGCTGTTTGACCTGTCCATACAAGCTGCCTTATAAACCAATCTGACCTGCTAACATCAGTCAAATTTATTGCTAAAGAAAGGGTTTGGGACCACCACCCGTATACCCCACTACCACCTGTATGGCACAATATACAAAACAGGGACATCACTACTTCATTCATTTTGTAAATAAATTCCTTCAAAACGCACATGTTTAGGTTGAAAGAATTTTGCAATCCAGTTGACAACTGAAGGCACTCTAATAACTATGGTGTCACAGTATTATTAAAGTCACCAATATACAAGCAACAATTCAAAGGTTCTGTTGTTCTTTCAAGGCAAGAGATTTGCAGAACTGCTGGAACATGTCAAATCAGAGCTTCTTTGAGTATGTGCAGAGCAACTATTCTCTCACTCATGAGGAATGAGTTGCACAAGTCCCCCAAGGAAAAGACTGTATTACTTTTCTCATCAAGGCTAACGCTGTTGCATATAAACAAGCCAACTAAAAATGTGTGAAATGACTCAACATTATCCTATGGACAGGGACCAAATTCATCAGTTCAAGAAATCACCTGCTTCTAGTCCAGAATCCTTTTTAATTTACACATTTGTGCATCATGCTGTTAACAGATTACTCAGCTACGCCTGCTATACATATGCCGGCTACAGATTAAGCAAGTAAGTATCTTTAATGAGTGCATTTGCAATTAATAAAATTATAAAATATACAAAACACACACCTTTTGGGTTGACAATGCTACAATTCACTGTGACACTTTGAGAACTCAGAAACCTGCAGTCCCTGAAGCAAAGAAAAAACACTCTTAACTAATAATTAATAATACAGTACCAAAAGCAGGGCATTAATAAGACAACTATTTAATATTTTCGCCAATCCTTATCATAACTGCCTGATTAACCTGAAACTATACAAGAGTTCCCTGCAAATTCCATTTTAAAATGTGTAAATTAAAAAGGTACATATAATGACAAATGTACACATTTTCAACTTTTAGCATTATTTTTTTTAAATGTGTTTTAAAATTCCTTATATTTTTATTTTTATGCTCTTAACCAAACCAAGAAATTACAAGCTAATTTCAAAAGGTAAACTTGACTATGATACCATAACAAAACATTTGCTAAGAGTTTGCTATTTAATTTTTTACCAAATTGCCATAGATTCATTAGCTCTAATCTAGAGGATTTAAACAGGATTTAAGCCATGAAGTCCAAGATCAGTTAAACCATTCATTTAATGGAACCAAACAGCTGCCTTCTAATTCATTCATTTGCACTAGCACACGACTAAGAGGTGAAACAGACCACACCAAAGGGGAAGCTTCAACCACCCCTTCCAAAGGCAGATTGGGACCGTGCCAACCACATGTCACAGACCCAATCCACCTTGAAGCTGGCCAAAAAAGGAGCAGCAAAGAGCCACTCCTTCTTGGGCCAACAAAAAGGTGGCCTTTCCCACCTGCCATGGCCCATGGGTGGCCTTAAGCCACTCCGGCAGTGTGCAGCACGTAAATGCTATGCTGTCGGAGCACCAGGAAGCTAGCTCCTGTCTGGGTAGCCAGACGGCTTGAAGCCAGCTTCCAGGCATCTTGGGGGCATGTGTTGTGTCTGTATGCTATGCTCCCAAGCCGGCTGGAAGCTAGCTTTTTATGCTAGTCTGTTTCATCCCAAACAGGCAATTTCGTGTTTATCTGTATCCTAGATTAATAACTCTTCTTTGCTGAATATTTAACCATACTTTTTCTCTATATTATGGGATATACTCTTCCCACCAGCTTTACGATACAAGATGTTGATCTCATCATGATATGAGATGCTGATGACACATGCATATGGTAATTTTGCTGAATTCATACACACACACACACACTTTTGTACAGCAGGAAGGGAATTTAAAGCAAGAAAGCAATCCATATAATCTGCCCCACACACTCAGGTCTTCTGGAAGGAATTTACTGCAGCCTTTAAAGACTAGGGGCCTGAACAGACAGGCCAAAATAAAGCTGCTTCAGGTCACATTGGAGATATGCTGTTTAAATGCTGCATGCATCCTAAGAGGCCAGAAGCCACACCAAAGCCATGCTCCAGTCCTGAGGACTGGAGCGCAGCTTTGTCGCAGCTTCTGGCCTCTTAACATGCATGTGTCATTTAAACAGCATACCGTCAAAGTGACCCGAAGTAACTTTATTTTGGCCTGTCTGTTTGGGCCCTAAGTTAACTGCAACCTCCCAGAGGACTTTTTCTGCAACCACTCCCAGCTTATGGAATGGTCTGCCTGATGAGATCTGTCAAATTACCAACTTAAACAGTTTTTTAAAAAAGCCATCAAGACAGATCTCTTCCAGCAGGCCTTTCACAAATAAGGTTCACGGCCATAGAAGGATTACTCCCATCTACTACCAATTATCCTACCATTTTGCCCAACGTTGATTTGATTTTAGCTGTTTTTTAAAAATAAATTTTAATTTGTTTAATCCTTTCTTAAGGGGGGACGGGAATTGTAATATAATTGTATCGTATTTAGAATGTCTTTAATAGATCTTTATTATATTAAAGTCACATGAAATACAAATTACATACAACTACATAACATTTAGAATGTTTTAATGTTGTAAGCCACTTTGATTGTTGTTTTACAAAAAGTGGGATAAAAATAAATGTTTTATTATTTATTATTTATTAAATGAATACAGAAAAATATGTATATACTGCTTGTTTCATATATGAGGAGATAAAACATGTGAAGGTCTAACGCCCAAAATTGTTTGTTAGGCATAAGAAGCAGTACTAAGAACTACCTGGAATTGTTCTACTGTGAGTAGGCTTGCCATATCCCTCCTGCCAGCGGGACATTCCCGGTTTTTCACCACTAGGGGGCGTCTCTGCACGGTTTCCTCCTTGACTCAGCTTTTTCCCGGTTTGAGGAGGTTGCTGCCAGACTCAGGAAGAGCCTTCAGGGCCAGGAGGTGAGGAGGA
>NC_056525.1:171558324-171569826 GCF_019175285.1 Sceloporus undulatus
AAATAAACTATGGATAACGTGCAGCCCTCTGTATCCTCAGATTCTTTATCCACAGATTCAATCACTACAGCTTAAAAATAGATATATTTAAAAAATATAAATCCCCAAAAGCAATCCTTGATTTTGTGATTTTATATAAGGGACACCATTGTGTATACTAGGACTTGAGCATCCATGGATTTGGTATCCATAGGCAGTTGTTGTTGTTGTTGTTGTTGCTGCTGTGCTGCTGCTGCTGCTGCTGCTGCTGTTGTGTTCGTTCACGTCACTTCTGATTTATGGCAACCTCAAAGCAAACATATCATGGGGTTTCTTGCCAAGATTTGTCAGAGGAGGTTTACCATTGTCTTTCCTTGAGGCTGAGGGCATGTGGCTTGCACAAGTCACCCAGTGGGTTTCATGGCCAAGCTTGGAATCAAACCCTGGTCTCCAGAGTCATAGTCCAATGTTCAAACCTAGCCACCCGGCTTCATGGGTACTGGAACCAAGTGCAACAGATACCAAGGGCTCATGGGATGTGTGCGTGTGAGTGTGTATCTTATATTTAGAAACTTATTAAGAAAATAATGCAACCCCCGATCATAGCTTTAAAGCAACAGAATGCATCCAATATTAGAATGTGAAATGAACATGCAGTTGAAATATTTTTCTCTTCGTTGTGAGCCCATTTGGGCTCTAATCAGGTAATCACGTATCAGCTGGTCATTATGGATGTGGCTGTATAGTGAACTGCTTTGGGCATCAGCTTCCATAATTTGGAAAAAAATCCTTGAAATTTATACAACTTTGTAGTTAGTATCGCAAAGATTATTTTGATTAACTTTTGAATGTCTTTGGTGCTGATACATTGGCTGCTAATGCTGCTAGCTGGGTTTATTTTTAGTCAGTACATGCAAAGACACAGCAAGTCCAACAGATGCTTTGTGACAGCACTAAAATAACAGCATGCCAACTTAAACTGTAAATCAACAATCCTTCCTAAGTGACAATGAATGCACAGATGGGAGCCTCATCAGTCAGGAATGTTTGTAAATCAAAAGAAGGGTAGCAAATGCGGGCCTAAGCAGAAGAGTAAGTGGTGGTTGCAGAACTACACCTGGTGGAGTGACTGGCAAAAGAGGGCTGGCACTGTTGACGGTTGTTGGAACAGACTGCAAACCAGTGGCCGAATAATCCTGTGGGGCCAGAGAGAGTCCAAAAGCATGAGACCAGCTCAATCAAGCCACAGTTGTTAGAGGGAACAGTAGATAGAATGCAAGTCCAGGCCATGGGGACAAGAGCTTTTGCAAATGCTGAAACAAATACCAAAAACCATCATAAGGTATCTGAGGGGATAAAGAACTATAAAAATGGCATTCAGTAGGTTCCCCAGGCTTCAGGGTACGTGCCCCAACAAACACTGCCAATTTTCCTTATATCAAAAAGGCCCTCTGCCATATAGAGTGCATTGTGTGGGGTAATTTTGTTATATTTTTGGAGAGTCTGACTTTTTCTAGGACCTCCCCACTCCCACCCCCAAAAAACTAGACATAATCAGAAACGTTATACTTTTTAACCTACACAGCCTAAGCATCTCAGAAATAATGTGACTGCTTGCATGTATTTTATAAGGGAACACAGAGAAATATATATATACCTCACACCCTTCCATGATTTGCTGATTAGTGCCATATAGGTTGTACTCAGGTCTGTTAATCACTCTTTCCAAAATCCAAATTAAAGGAAGAATTTGTCTTGTGACAGAACATTTGATGGAGTGATGTATCTCCATATCTGATTAAATATGGGGAGTCTACATTGACACCCATTTCATTGTCAGTCTTTGCCTACCCTGACAGACCAGGGCCTTTAATCCAAGTTTTCCTCTCCAACACTGTCCTCAGCAGGCATCATACAGCTCATTTGTTGAGTGGAAATTGTAAGGTAACTGGGTGCATCAGCATAGTTGTGTTTAGTGCCTACTTAGCATTATTGCACATGCGTGGCTTCATTGCAGTTGCATGGCTAGAAAAAAATTAATGAAGCCAAAAGCTATTGCTGGGTGTACTATTGTCATTTGGTGTGTCTATCACATGGTGCACCAATCAGCAGCAATCCTGCAATAAAAATTTTTTGACTTTATTTTCTCTGGTTGTGAAACCAGAATATTAGTGCTTATGTGAGTGCCACTTTAGAAGTTTCTTGCCCCTAAACTGGGGAGCCACACATTAGTGGAGCAAAGGAAGAGGTTTAAATGATCTGGAAAGGTCAGATGATGACCACAATCACTAGAGCTTCTACGCTAACAATAATAATTTGAATGTAAGGAAAGGTCAGACTTGATAGTTTCACTTGATGCTTACTTGCAATTTTTCATTATGGCTTAATGATTGCTGTTTCCTCCTTGGGTGTACATATCCAGTATACACCTAGTGCAGGATGATCAGAGGTCCTCCTTTCCTGGACACATCCAACATCTCAATCTTATGTCTGGGGATCCAAAGGAATCACAAAATATTCTCTATTTGAGCTAGAAAACCTGTGTGTGTCACCCCAAGCGGCAAGTAAGAGGTAGCTCACAGATTTATTACTGCTGCAAAGGGCTTGTTAGTTGTAGGCTGCAGAGAAGACTGTTGCTGTTGTGGTGGTTTTGTTTGTTTTTTCTGATGGAGGTGTGGAAAGGAAAGGAGGATCTAGGTTGCTGAAGTAGTCAGTGGCACCAGGGGAAGTGGGGGCAAAGTGTGCAGTTGGGTTGAGGGATGAGAGAGCAAATGGCTAGTAAAGTACAATTTAAGCATTTCTTCTGCTCAGAGTTCTAAGTAAGTATACTGCGAGCCACACGGCTTCTTAACAAAAATATGTTCAGGGGGGGGGGAATGGTTGAGTACATAATAAATTACAGTATATGTAATAATAGCAGTAAATAAATCATTGAAATGAATTTATATTTATATAGTGATTTTGCTTTTATTTGGTAATGTCCTACATTTTGTGATGTCTTGTCCTCCGTTTGATTATGTACATCTGGTCGACTGCACCTATCATTTGCTATATGTTATACTGTTGTTATTGTGTTGTGTGCCTTCTAGTAGTTTCTGATTTAAGGGACCCTAAGGTAGGGTTGCCATTTCACGCTGGTGGGCAGGACTTTCCGCCCCCTGGGGGGCCCGCGTCCGCCCGACCCCGCCCCCGGGTGGCCTGCCAACTCTGAGCTCCCAGGGCTGCTGCCTGCCTTCTATAGAGTGCTGCCTGTGAAGGATGCCTGGAGCAGCAGTAGGAGGACTGAAACAGCAGGGGGCGGGGTCTGCTGCACTGCACGCCCTGCCTCTATTGGCCAGCCCTCTGCTTCCTTATTTGGGCATGCTCCAAATTTCCAAGCGGAGAGGGCTTTGCAGGCAAGTTGCTTTTGGTCTTCCCCTTTCTCTTTCTCTTTCTCTCCTTCTCTTCTTCTTTGTTATTCTGTTTTTTTTCTCCTCCTCTCTTCCCTCCTCTTCCTCCTCTCCTTTTTCTTCCTTCTTTTCCCCTCCTCATCTTCTTTTTCTCTTTCTTCCTCTCTCTAAGCCCCCCTCCTCTTCTTCTCAGGGGTCCAGGGCTTCTCAAGGCTTTGCCCCCATTAGAATAGAAAAAAGGCTTTGGATCTGTCCCATAAATCCCTCCTAAGTTGAGACATCCTGGGAAAAAGAGGGGTGAGGGGGTTGGGGGGGGGGGTGGAGGTGGCAAGGAAAGAGGAAGGAAGGGGGGAATGCTAAGAAGGCTTGGGAGTGGGAAATGTAGTTTGCAGTGGCACAAGGGTCTGCCTGTGATCTTGCAAATGCTATGGTGCTTGGGGATGGGAAATGTAGTTTGCAGTGGCACACGGGTCTGCCTGTGATCTTGCAATGCTATGCCTGCTTGGAAGTGGGAAATGTTCTTGTAGATTGGGGGGGGGGGGTGTTTGGCCAGAAGAGAAGTACATTTCAGCCTTCTGTCTAGGAAAATGCCAAAATGTCCTCCATTTTGAGCATGCCTAGAAACATGCATTTATATTAAAAAAAATTTAAAAATTATCATTTTTTCTGTGTCCTCCATTTAAAACATGTCCACTTTGAAATGTTGCCCTACATTTGTCCTACATTTGTCCCAGTTTGGAGGTCCTGCCTTATGGCAACCCCTACCCTAAGGCAAACCTTTGTGGCATGATTTGTTCCAGGAGATTGCCATTGCCTCCCCTTGCCTTCCCATGAGGCTGAGAGCATGTGGCTTGCCCAGGTTCACCCAGTGGCTTCCATGACAAGCTGGGAATCGAACGCTGATCTCCAGAGTCACAATCGCTCAAATCACTGTTGTTGGGTAGACCTTCCAAAATTGCAATACATAGTAGTATGTGTCTTGCTTTGGGACTACATTGCTAAGCTTCAGTACTATCATTTGGACTGGTGTTTGTGGCGTTAAAGAAAACACTGTCTTTCATTTACTGTTAAAAATTCCATTCTTCATCCTAAAAGGGGATCCTGCCCATAAAAAACCATAAAGAAATAAAGAGTTCCTTATTATTTATTTTTTACGTATTTATATCCCATCCTTCAGCCCTAATGGCTCTCAGAGCGGCTTACAATTATTATTTTTAGTAAGACGGTCCCTGCCCTCAGGCTTACAATCTAAAAGACACGAAACAAAAGGAGAAGGGAATGGTGTGGGAAGAGGATGAAGTCCAGTGGTTCTTCTCTCCCTCTGATGCCTCTGGACCAAGGCAGATGGAATAGAGGGGGGAGGCTCTTCTTCTTCAGGCCAGCCCTGGTGGAGCTGGGCCTGCCTGGTCAACTCCCTCACAGGCCGGAGGATGGCAGTTATGGAGGGAGGAGTCTCTTCTTCCCGGCTAGCCCTGATGGAGCTGGGCCAGCCTATTCACTCCCTCCCTGGCCGAAGGATGACCGTTTGGAGGGAGGAGCTCTACCTTCAGGCTATCTTCCTTCCCACTAACTCATCCTTTCTAATTCATCATTTGCCATCATCAAGCAAATGTCCATTATTTTCATGCCAGCCAAATGTTATTATTGCCACATCATGTTATTACCACCTTGGGGGCCTATGAAGGGACAAAAGTTGGGTTTATAAATATTGTAATAATTAAATGAATACAATCCACAGTGTCAAAGATCAGGAGGCCCATATAGTCATTTCTGAAGCTTGTTGAACATGTTCAATGACATGCTTATTCATTTGATTTATATTTCACTTTTCTTCCAAAGTGTGACTCAGAGCAGGTTACTACTGACTTACTGACAATACAAAATGGAAGAGCATGTGAGAGGGCTTTCTCAACTGTGGCACCCCTATTGTGAATGTTCTCCTTTCAGAGGTCCAACTGGCACAAAACAAAATTGGTTTCTTTCTAGCATCAAGCCCAAGCTTTTATTAAGCCTTCAAGGACTGATTTATTTCAAGGTATGCATGCATATGGTTAAAATTGTTGCCGTGTTTAAAGCAGTTTTAAATAAAATAAATTACCAATAATGGCAGATGAAGGCAAACCTTCCCTATATATATAATAATATAATAATAATATAATAATAATAATTATAAATAATAATAGGTTTTATTATATACCACCCCCATCACTGGGAATCTGAGCGGTTTACAATAGAGAGGATAACAGACAGTTCCCTGCCCACAGGCTTACAATCTAAAAAACACGACACAAAAGGAGAAGGGAATGGTGAGGGGGGGGGGAATCAGGTCCAGCATTCTTCTCTCCCTTGAGGCCTGGCCAAGGCAGATGGACCGGAGGGAGGGCTCTTCTTCTTCAGGCTAGCCCCTGATGGAACTGGGCAGCCTACTCTCTCCCTCAGAGGCCGAAAGATGACAGTTAGGAGGGAGGAGCGCTCTTCTTCAGGCTAGCCCCTGATGGTGGTACTGGGCCAGCCCTCTCCCTCAGAGGCCGAAAGATGACAGTTAGGGAGGGAGACAAAAAGAGAGAAGGAACATTAAATGCTTAATGCTTATATGATGCTTATAAGCATTTTTACAAGTGTTCTTACATAATCATTCTCATAAGCAGTCTGAATAGGGGACAACACCACTTAATGGCAAGACTTTGCACATTCATTCACTTGCCAGTGTTGGCACTATATAATCCACAGCCACAAAGATACATTAATTCCAAGAAGTAAGCAGTACAATAAGCACTACAATAAAATGGCTATCCAGGACCTAGTGCTAAAAACATTTTGCTAATTGCCTAAAGGGGAGCGGGAGGCTCCAAGTAAAAAAATTACAACTACTGAAAAGTCTAACCACTACTGTACATTTATCAAAAGATTGTGTATTTATACCATACACCTACAAATATCAAAGAGATATCAGAGACCAAGCCCTAGGTTTAAAATGACCCAATTGCTTTCTTGGTATAGCTGTCTTGTATTTCAGTAAGAAACTCAGGAATGTGAACAGCAAGGAGGGCAGGTCAAAGTTAAAGAAAGCCAAGTTTAAAGCATCAGTCTCTGCACTGAGCATCTTGCAACCACAGAATCCACAAGCCTCTCCTGATCTTTCAATGATTCTTTTTCCTTTCCTTCCCCCTCAAGAAATCCCTTGGTTGCTTGATAATTCACTGGAGGCTTTACAGAAGGATAAATTCTGGGTTATTCAAAATACCCTAGATTCCAAGGTTCACAAATGAGACTTCTGGTATTTGTGATGTCCCTCACCCAGACTATGAAAGTAAACCAGAAAGTCCATAAGGAGGGACTCATGGAACAAAGGATAAGAAATTGTAATTCATTTCTTGTGTATTTGCCCTTCTCAAGTGAACTCTGAAGATACCACAATCAGCACAAATATTTTCAAATGTTCTCCTTTCTCTAGTGTTCGTATTAAGTGGAGGGTTAAGCAATTATTCCATCATAACACCTATTATTTATTGATAATAAGCCACCCTTTGCTTGTAGAGGGATTAACTAGATAGGAAAGAAGGATATTAACTTTGCCTGAAAGTAATTGAATCTATATTGGTGTCTATTCTGTATATTTAAAAAAAAAACTCAGAATTAACACCCACATATAAAATCTATAAACCACAAGCACTAGTACAATAATTCACATGGTGATAATGATAATAATGTTCACCATGTACACTGTATTTTGGAGTTTAGAATGTTCAAAGAACTTCCCATAAACCTTACACCAACCCTATGAAGTAGGCCAATGTTAATTTCCCCCATGTCATAGATGACAGATGGGTGTGCTGAGTCAGAGAGACTTGGCTATGATTGCCTAATGTTTTCCTGACAGCACTTGAGATTCAGTCCAGGGACATCCTGTCTTGCAACTCACCCTTTAATCACTGCACTACACTAGCTCTTTGATATGAAGAACCAGCAAAATATCAGCAATGTTTCTAAGTCCGAGCACGTAGACAGTTGAGGAAACAGGCTGACTGCACAAATCCTCTCTCTTTGAGAACCTCTCTGGGAGGCAGCACCTCCATCCCATGATTTTTCTCATGTCACAAACAGAGAATCCAAGAAAGGTATTCTCCCCCTTGGCTTCATCTGCCAAGAACCTAAAATAAAATTCACACAAATTTGTCCGACATGACTGCACTGTTGGCAGGTGTTACTTGCACATTTCACATGGGCTTCTGGCTTATGTGATGTTTGGCATGCCTCAGCATAACACAGTAGCATTCCAAATTCCCACATCAGGAAGAGAACTACACTGAGTTCATTGGCTAATCCTCATGCCTCTGGCATCCCTTCTTCCTAAACAAAGATATAACATTGGGATTGTTTGCTTATGAACTTTATATACTAACATCTGATAGAAATTTACAGGTAAATTTGTGGATCATATGTAGCTTATTCAGCTTACGCAGGTTGCTGAGCAAGAAAGCTATTTTGTTTCCTTTCTGTATTATCTGTTTGATTCTCTCCTGTACCCTAACTTTTAAGTCCCTACATTGGCATCAAGTCCCTACATTGGAATTTGAGGTTGAAAGCATACTTTATTTATCCAAATAATATTTTCCCATATGCCAGATCACTCTCATTCACTCTCACTCTCATTAATTTAAGATGCACATTTTGCTCTCAAAAGAGCAGAGATTGAAGGTAGCGCAGCAAAAATAATGATATTGCTAATAAGCTTTATTTTTGGATGCCAAGAAGGGCATAACAGTTTTATTTTTATGTAATAAGCTATCAACAGATAGTGAATGTGTGATGAATAATGCTTCATATTAGTCCGAAAGGCTGTTCGTAGAGTCATTTGATGGGATTTGAAACATTTTTCCTATTTTTAATGATGTTTATCACACTATGCTCTTAAAGAGGTACTATTCCAGTGTGACTCCTCTGCTGCCTCCTGTTGCATGCTGGGATTGGCAGTTTTAAGGGGGGTATTTAGAATTCTCAGGCAGAAAGTTCAGCTCCTTAAAACTGCCAATCCCAGCATGCAACAGGAGGCGGCTGCAGGAGTCACACGGAATAGTAGCTCTTTAAGAGCATAGTGTGATATACCTATAGGTATTTGATCAAAAATAATAACAAAAATAATTTTAAAATAACGTATTACTAACATGTTACGTGCAACTAGTAATTGTGAAATCAGCTTATTCTCTTTCATTTGCTTTCTAATAGGGAGTAGCTTTTAAAAATAATATTCCAAGATTTGCAAAAGAGGAAAGGAGATGAAATATCAGGCTCTAGCACATGGCAGTGCAGAGAGTTTGCTGACGTTTCCCTTCTGAACAATCCATCAACTTTCTTGTCTCAGAGGAAAAGCAAAATGGTGGTAGCAACTGGGGGCCAGGGCTTGATCCTGCTTTTCCCCAAAGCGGGTCAACCCCCCATCTGTTCCACCATTGAGAAAGAGGGGAGCAAACAACCCATCTTTAGAGGATTGTTGTCACCCTCCTTCACTTCATGTCTAAGACTAGGGAACTCTGAAGACCTTTTCCATCATATAATTATGGTGCTATATTGATGTGTTGGATTTGAGTGTTGGATTGAAACTCTGGAAATCAAGGTGCAGTTCTCCACTCAGCCATGAAACCCACTGGGTGACCTTGGGTAAGTCACATGCTCTCAGCCTCAGGGAAAGGCAATGGCAAACCTCCTCTGAACAAATCTTGCAAGAAAATCCCATGATAGGGTCACTTTAGGGTCACTGTAAGTCAGAAACAACTTGAAGGCATACAGTAACAACAACTACAATTCCAATTTAACTGCCATGGCAACATCCCATGGAATACAATAATTTGTAGTTTAGGGAGAAGAATTTAGAATTCTCTGCCAGAGAGCTCTAGCTCCTCACAAAACTGGATTCTGTAGGATATAGCTATGACAGTTAAAGAAGAATCATAGTGCTATAATTGTGTAATGTGAAGGGGCCTCAGGTCCAGTCCTCTTACACTGCTGGAGGAGACATCACTCCATAGATGAAAACTTGGTTCAAATTCCTGACAGTCTATAAAATCCCCCAAAACATTAGGGTAAAGATAACTTTTCAATGGAAAATATTTGCTGGCAAAATAAAATGCAAATTTTGCAAAGGTTTTTTTGGGGGAATGAAAAATTACTCCTCTTAATTTTCAACATTGTTAAAGAACCTTTAAGAAGGTAAATTTAATAGCTATGACATGTTTGATTTAGTGTAAGGCCTTTGTAAAGGCTTCATAATATGATTTTGGAGGAATATAGTATGCCATAGTGTTATTATGCTGTGTATTCAGTGGTGCAAGATTAATTATTTGAATCCTGATGTGAAGCTTACTGAAAAGTAGCCACAAAAATTAATAAACAGAAATGGTGGAATGATCTCTCATGAAAAAAAGATTGTTAATGCTATAGCAAGGAAACTATGGCTTGCTTCCCTTCCCAGATTCACATTTTGTTAACTGTCTGATGTCACCAGGGAGATGTGAAGCCTTTATAATTACAGCTGAAGACTGAAAGAGAGAAATTAGGTTTCATGCATCAATGCAGAGATACCTAGGACAGCTTTATGTCTGGTTCTTTTGCCCATCAAAATGTACTCAATGACTTCCTTATCCAGATCTAATTTTACAAGTGATATCTTAATTAATTTTCCACTGATTTTTTAAAAATTAAAGGCAATAACAAAATGCCCTTTGTCACAAACACTTGCTTCTTGCCATCCTGCTGAGTAAGATGTAAGGAAGGCAAAGAGCCTTGGATACAGCTTCCAATGTCCTACTAAGCAGTGGAGCTGTTTCCTTTCATCTTCCCTTGAAGAAAGAATTCAGGTTACACTCTGCACAAAATTAAAGTGTTCTGTTCAGTTATGTACATGAACGCTTTGTAACTGTTCCTTGCTTCTAGGTCAAGGGCTGTCCCTATGGCCGGGTGCCAGCTTTATCCCCGGGCTCTCATAATCCCCTGAAATAAATCAACTTTCCATTGAAATCCTCTGCAGTTCCACTTCAAACTGCTGCCTCTAGCATGATGCTCTTTTATACTTTTGCAGAATTAAAAAATAATGGAGGAAGAGGAAAAGGAGGAATGGAACAACTGCATGCATTGTAGGGAAGATATAAAAGTTCCAAATACAATCCCTACCATCATGTATTAAACAGTATTTTTGGATGTTGCCTTGAACTCCAGATTTCAGCATTTGTTATTAGATCTAATCAGTGTCCTGGATTAGCGATACAATCTGATTGGCTACCAAAGTTACTATGTTCTGTGTCTCTCATGACAATGAAATTTCTGCACAAACAGGCTGAAAGCTTGTTCCCCTTCTTCTTTGTAATAAGATGAATTCTGAGATAAGTTAGACCATCCCAAATACCAACTAGATCTGATTAGTGAATTGTAATGCTTTTACTCTGTTCATTTTGAAATGCTGAATATGAAAGTCCAATATATCACTTGTATTCTTTTAAGACTCCAAAGACTGCATCGCAGAAATTGGACGTCTCCAGTAAAATGGGTGGGGAGCCCATATGTGAATTTCAAAATAATTGAATCTGAAATCTATGAAATAAAGACATTTCCTCCTTCTTCATTCCAAATCTACCTGCCATAATCCAAGACAGAGTTTTGTGGCAAATGTTTAATCATGCTGTGGAGTGAAACTGCATTTAAAAAGAAAAAGAAAATAAAAAAAAGAGGGGGGGTCCCATTTGAGATTATATACCTGAGCACAAAATCACTTATTCTATCCCTTATCCAAAGGAGGGAGACTAAAATAGTGAAAGGTCTGGAAACCATGTCCTATGAAGAATGACTTAAGGAGCTGGGGATGTTTAGCCTGGAGAAGAGAAGGTTAAAAGGTGGTATGATAGCCCTATTTAAATATTTGAAGGGATGTCATATTGAGGAGGGAGCAAGCTTGTTTTCTGCTGCTCCAGAGAACAGGACCTGGAACAATGGATGCAAGCTCCAGGAAAAGAGATTCCACCTCAACATTAGGAGGAACATTCTGACAGTAAGGGCTGTTCAACAGTGGAACACACTCCCTCAATGGAGTGTGGTGGAGTCTCCTTCCTTGGAGGTCTTTAAACAGAGGCTGGATGGCCATCTT
>NC_056525.1:171569926-171573512 GCF_019175285.1 Sceloporus undulatus
GCTTGACATTACTATGTGTTTTGAGCTTATATTTGCTCATGCCCCCCTTTTTTATTTTTGGCTTGCAGTGTCCTCCATTTTGTGGTGCCTTGTCCTCTTTTGTGGTTATGGCACCTGGTCACCCTGGCCTTTTTCCAGGACCTGTCCTCCATTTCCCACCTTCTTCTCTCCACCAAAAGGTCTTCCATTTTGAGCATCACTGAGAAGCATGGATTTACATTTCTATAATTGGAGAGCTTTGAGCTTCTATTTGGGAATGTCTCTCCCCACCCCCACCCCCATTTTTTTCCTTGTAGCGTCCTCCATTTTGCAATGCCTTGTCCTCTTTTGCAGTTATCATGTTTGTTCCCCCTGTCTTTTCTCCAGGACCTGTCTTCCATTTCAGCCTTCTGTTCAGGAGGGCCTCCAAAAGGTCCTCCATTCTGAGCATCACTAAGAAGCATGGGTTTTATATTTCTAGGAGTGTTTTGAGGTTTTAATTTGGTCATGTCCTCCATGTTTTATTGCGGTGTCCTCCATTTTGCAGTGTCTTATCCTCTTTTGTGGTTATGACATATGGACACACAGTCCTTTTTCCAGGATGTGTCCTCCATTTCACCCTTTTGTCCAGGAGGAATGCCATAATGTCCTCCATCTTGAGCATGGATTTATCAGTGTTTTGAGGTTTTCTTTGGTCATGTGCTCCAATTTTCTTTGAATGTCCTCCATTTTGCGGTGCCTCATCCTCCTTTGCAGCAAGGACATCCGGTCACCCTGCAAAGAATTGGGGGGGGAAAAACCCAAACCCACTCACATAAATATAAATTCATGCTTCTTAGTTATGCTCAAAATGGAAAACATTTTGGAATTCATCCTAGACAGAAAGTTGAAATGTAGGACACATCCTGGAAAAGGACGGCGTGACCAGATATCATAACTGCCAAGGAGGATAAGTCACTGTAAGATGGAGGGCATTCAAGAAAAATGGAGAACATGACCACATAAAAGCTAAAAGACACTCATATCAATATAAATCCATGCTTCTTGGTGATGCTCAAAATGGACGCCATTTTGGAATTCCTCCTGAACAGAAGGCTGAAATGTAGGACATGTCTTGGAAAAGGAGGACCCCTTGTCATCAGGTAGTCAGGTCCTGTAATTTCAGACCTGTGGTCTTCCTGAGTCTATCCATCTGGCATGCAGTCTTTCGCTCTTCCTACTATCCTCCACCTTTCCCAGCATTATTGTCTTCTCCAGTTATTCTTGCTTTCTCATGATGTGGCCAAAATATGACAGCTTCAGTTTGGTCATCTTGGTTTCCAGGGAGATTTCAGGCTTGATCTGTTCAAGGACCCATTTGTTTGAAGGAAAGGCAGAGAGGTCTTTTCCCTCTCCTCCATCCCACTCAGTGTGACCAGGTGTCCTAACCACAAAGGAGGGCAAGGCGCCACAAAATGTAGGACATTCGAGAAAAAATGCTGGACATGACAAAATAAAAGCTAAAAGCACTCATATAAATATCAATTTATTCTTCTTCATCATGCTCAAAATGGAAGGCATTTTGGAATTCCCCCCTGGAAATTCAGAAGATTGCCATGTAGGATGTGTCCTGGAAAAGGAGGACATCTGGTGACCCTGATCTCACCTCAGCCTCTGAAATATGGAGCAGTGGGGGCTGTCTTGGAGGTGGCAGAATGGCTCTAGCTCACCAGGGCAAACGCCTCTCCTCCCCTTGTGTTTTTACATCATTTATTTATTGAAACGATGGTCTCTCTTTCTCACAGCCCTTCCTGTAAAGGACAATAACATCCCAAATCCACAAACACAGCACTACCTTTATCGGCCCACCCAAATGCACAAAATACTTGGCGCAAGCTTTCAAAGGAGTTTATCACACTGGGGCTGATTTCGACATCAGAGATTAAAGTGATTTTAAAGCATCCCACAAATGAAGCGGAAATGGCGCAAATGATTATCACACACAATTGTGGAAATAAAGTGATATCAGAAATACATTGTTGCTGAAATCCCGAAAGTAAAAAGATGCACATTAATGCTTCTTTTTGATCACTTTAACGGTGGGTTTTGTGCGACATTGTGTGAAATTGTGACGCGTAATTACGCGATTTTTCCGGGATATTCACAGGATAAACTCCTGATCTCCTTCATGTGATAAACACCAAAGCTCCGTCAGCTTCGTCAGGCAAAGCTGTTTTATAAAATCTAACAGGAGAAAGGAAAATGTGACAATGTCAGGGTCAGAGGCCTACATTTTGTCATGTTGTTGTTGTTGTTGTTGTTGTCAGTCAAGATGGTACAGAAGGATATCCATGTAGGCAGAGGCCATTCTTTTTGGCCATGTGGGTTCTGGAAGCTGAAGAGTGTTAAAGTCCAGGGAATAAAACTTAAACTCCATTGTATGTGTGTTGTGTGTCTTCATGTCCTTCCACAGTGACCCTATCACAGGGTCTTCATTAGCAACACAAAAAAATATCTCTGAGATGCAGGCTGCCTACCTGCCTGAATGGTCCATCTTCCACTTAGAGATGTGTGTGTGTGTGTGTGTGCGTGTTTTGCTCTCTGAGGATGAGTGTACTAATGCCCATCACTTCACGCTGCCCAGCTGCCCAATCCCTCAGTGGGAATACCTGCCCATAGCAGGGGAAGGAAAAGGAAACACGTCTATGGTCACCATAGCTGTCCTTAGGGTTTTGCTTTTCAGGCACACAGTGTGATGCAGGATGACACCTTTCTTGATAGAATGGCTCAATCTGTGGCTGGTAATGTGGCCTGCACACTTTGTGAGACTGTCACACTGGGATAGGTGCTTAGATGGATTTGTGTTCAGTCAGTGATGCTTTGACAATGAATGTCATAGTTGCCCAGCATTGTTTAGCAAAAATGTTAAGACTACAGTGATTTACCTAGGACCATGAACGCATAATAAAAATGCATTAACTCACAGGGACTAAAATAAATGGAAATCTTAAAAATAGATAAAACATATCATTGTTCACTCAGAAACAGGCCCCCTATATCTAGTGAAACTTATTTCCCAATTAAACATGTTCAAGGATCACAACCAAACTTTATATTTTAAATGGTCTGGTGACATGTTAAAGTCTAAATAATTTTATTAGGGCATACCATAATAAAATCAACTGTATGGTTCTCTTTTGTTTTTCCTGCAGGACTAACCCAGCTACTCCTTTAGGAACTATGTATTTTAAGAGATTGTTTAATATAACAAAGGTGTATATATAACAATGGGAAAACAGTTCAGTGCTTCAATATTACATTTGAAAATAATGGATATTTAAAGGATATATTCATCCTGTAGAATTTCACAAAGTAATTCTCATTTCTCCTATAGTACAAATATAAGATCCAGTTTTATTAAATATGGCTTATTTTTTTCAGGAGTGAGAGAGGAGAATTGTTTAATAAGTATAAATAAATTGCTTCTTTAAATACTCCATGATAAAACAGATGCATTTCTGCAGCACTGGATGATGTGAATCATTTTTTCTGTGAAATAATGTTTTGATTTACTAAAGTTGTATCTCACTTATTTTCCTAAGCAAAGAAAACCTGAAGTCAGTTATCC
>NC_056525.1:171573612-171585362 GCF_019175285.1 Sceloporus undulatus
AAAAAACTATGGATGCCGGACATAAAAGCCTTCGATTTCCCAAAGAGATTAATTGCTTATTAATAAAGTTTAAGCTACCATCCAAGTTATCCATGATTATCTTTTTCTTTCAATTTCTAGAAAGGCCTTGGCAACAATTAATTTTAACCAAGATATTCTCTCTCTGTGTTTAAATGTATTTGATAAACAACAAGGACTGCAACTTAAATGTGAAGCAAAATGTTCAAGGCAACTTTATCTGGTCCTCACGCTTGGAAAATTGGGCATACTCATTATGGCACAATACAGTAAAACAGATAGTAATTTAAATTCCTCAGTGCTGGTTAAAAGTAAATACAACGTAAGATGTATCCACCTAATTGAGAACATTTAATCCTTAACAAATGTATTTCAGACAAGCTGCTTGCATTAAACTTCACACAAATGTATTTGATAATTTTTATTGATGGCATTTATCCCATGGTTTAACATGTTAATTATACTGTAATAAACATGGCTTTAATATTAAACTTTTCCTTATTATCCAAAGTCACCAGAGTCCATTTCTGTAAATATAAAAATATATACTTAACACTTTGTACAATACTGGTTTTTGGTCCAAACAAAAATGGATCAGAAAAGCCAATAAACTCATTTTAAGAATTCCCAATTTTAAAGGTCTTTAATGGATTTAGGCAACTTTGAATAATGAGATTTACATAATAAAATCTGAGACAATACTAAAACAAAAATTTGCTGTAACACACAAAATTAAAATTTCAAGTTCACAGATTTGTTATGCCAAAGTATGTAGAGAAACAGAATTGTATTTACACATTTTGTTTCATAATAAAATAATGAAAAGGCGAGACAGGTGATAAAGAGCCATAAGAATGAGAATAGAAAGAGCATCTAATTATTGAATGAAGTACTACTGATCTAACTAGTCCTTAGCATGGACCATTCTTTGATCATTCTTCCTCTATCAGAAAATTTTAGTGCACAATACACGCAACTTGCTCACTTCACACGTACATCAGCACAAACTCTGCAAAGAAATCATTCATTATCCACATTCTCTACTCTATACAGACTCCCCCTTTCTGATATAATTACAATTTCGAGGTGTCAGTAAACGCAGATGAGCGCACAAAGTGGTGCAAACAGAGGTATTATACGAAGCCATTCGCAGTGCAGGCTATATTTATATCTATAGCCAGACCATGCCAAGTCAGTGAAGAAAAAACGATGGAGTCTAAAACAGTTTTGCTCAAGATCCTCCCTGCCACCAACTCTAATTATTAAAAAAACAAAACAAAACAAAAAAACCCTAAATGGGGAGGAAAAAAAGCAAGCAGAATTTAGGCAGATCTGGCTTCAGCTAAACCCAGCATGAGGTACAATTCAATAACTGAACAATGCAGGGCAACCAGCTGTGGTAAGAGATTTTCTGTCTGTAACAATCATTAATATTTTATTTTCTACGTCTAACAGCCATCTTTATCTTCCGACCAGCCACTGAAGAAGATCCAGGCATGGAGAACATATTTTTCCCGTTATTCCTGCTTTGGGGGGGAAAATCAGAAGTCAGGAACTTAGAATGATATGCCTGAATATACTTACTACTATGGAACAAGCATCTAAAAAAAAACACTGGGGGAAAAAAGTTAGCAATATGTGTTTCTCACAGATCTTTTACTAAGAACATTATTTTCTAGAGAATAAAAGCTTTCAGTTCAGGAGTCTCAGTCTGAAATTTTACTTCAAGGATAGCAATCTGTATATGAGAAACATGAAAGGCTTAATGCCATCAATTTCAAATATCTACTACACTGAGCATAGCATCAATATTAATGCATTCTTCATAGCAACAGCTATAATGATATTTAAATTTACAAGCCGTTTATACATTTATTTAATATATTCATTCCCCCCTCCCTAACCATTGCTATTCAGTAGTGTGGTAATACAGGCATGTTATTAAAACTTACTCCTCTGCAGCATTTAGACCAAAGTACTGGACTACATGTTAACATGGTAAATGTACAAAGCTATTGGAAATTCTTAATCCCCTTCTTACCCCAGATTAAATGATGGAGGCTGATTGAATGAAAATCCTGAAGAGCCTGCCGGCTGTGCTGATGCACCAGGAGTTGCACCAAAGGTAAATACTCCTGGACTGTTGCCTGTACAGTTGAAATTAGCCGTACTACTTCCAAACTGGAAAACTGCACCTGAAGGAATAAACAGTGAGACTTAACTTTGTAGAGAAACAGTTTCTCCATTCTTACTGTTTAAGAACTATTAAAGGAGAATACAGCACCAGCAATACACTCAGAATTTATAAATGGATGCAACAGGACCCCAAAATATTAACATTTTTAAGAGCACACTGATACACTGGATTTCACAGGAAGATATTTCTTCAGCAAGAGCTTCCAATGGCACACAGCAAACTTTTGTGAAACTCCCTAAGGGAAATTTGAAGCATACCTATAAATAATTTTCTGATCCTAATATCATTTTAACACTATTAAAATTTTCAAATGCACAGTTACTTGCAATCAGAATTTGGCCATGAGAGTTTTTTCCCTTTCAGAAGGCACTAAGAATGCTACCACAAAGGTTACCACATAATGAGGACTGAAAAATACAGGCAGAAAACCTGAAGTATGTCTCTTCTTTAAGAACATATCAGTCAATATCAAGAGACATAAAGAGTTTTTGTACTTACCAGAATTAGAAGCTGTACCTGAGCCAAAACCAGGCTGTTGGGCAGCTTGTTGTCCAAAGACAGGAGGCTGTGTGCTGCTTGACACAGACCCAAAAGCTGGAGGCCCTGGCTGGGAGCCAGTAGGAAATAATGAAGATGATGAAAGTGATCCAAAGGTTGGAGCAGGGGGCTGGCTGGAGCCCTGGCTTTGACCAAATGTTGGTGGCTGGCTGGTACCAAATGCTGGAGCAGCTGCAGGAGCTGAAGTCCCAGAACCAAACACAAAGGAGGAGGAGGAGGAAGAAGAAGAAGAAGAACCTAGAAAAGCAAATGAGCAGGATAAAGATGGCACTCAGGAATGAAAAACCATTCAGAGAAGAATCCAATGTAAAGTATTACTTTTGTTGCAATGGAGTGTTTCAGCTGTTCGTTAACATTAAGATCCTTAAAACAGGCAGAAACCAGTTCTTATATACCCATATGGATTTCCATTTGTAATTTCTGGAACATTTTACAGAGAGGAATACCCCTACTGCAAAGGTTTTTGAACCCATCTCATAGTAAAATGATCCCCTTAGTAAACACAATTAGTAAAGAAACGGAAGTGTTCTACATTTTCCACGCCCCTAGAAAGACAATACTTGAGCAAAAGAAATTGTGATTCAAACGGTGATTCCACAAGGAAACCATCCCCTGAATGCAGCAATCTGCAGCAGGACACTTTCTGCAACAAATTTTACAAAATGAAAAATATTCCAGTGTTAATTTTTGTGGAAAAACATTTCTTTTATAAAAAGTTTCATAAAATGTAATAGTAACAAGTAAAGGTGGCAAGGATGGCATCCATTCATCCATTCTTTTTTTACTATTACAGCTACTATTACAGTTTTAGAACTGTAATTAATCTTTTTCAACTGATTATTCCTAGGAAGTATGTGTACATTTGACTGTGTCAATGTATTTCTACTTCTGGACATTTCTCGCTTCAATTAAAAACACAGTTGGTAAGGAAAAGAAGGTGTTTCTTTGCCTTGAATTAGAGCAAAAGAGTATCGTGTTTCATCGTCAGGTAAAAAAGATGTTCCAGAGTGCAAGGTTTTATGTGTAAGTGGAAAAGGGCGCAGGTTTTTTATATGGGCACTCGTTGTATGTGTTGTTTTGTTTGTTTGTTTTTTGGAGTATTATCACCGCTGTTCTTCAGCCAAAAGGCTCTCAGAGGGCTAACGACAGGTAAGCAGGTTAATGTGCACATGTGTTCGAGGAGACTATGGTTTTCGGGGGTCCTTAGATAGGTTGAGGGTGGAGGCCCTGTGTGAAGAGAGAACAATGGGAAATTAGTGTGCATGGCTCGTCCGCCGCTACCCCATTGTATCTTTTTATGGCTCTGGCTCTTAACAGAATCAGCCAGAAAAGAGTGAAAGCCACGTGTGGATATTATTGCTCTGGATATAGATATTACCCTGTTAATTATGTCAAGGCAACATAACCCTTAGCAAGAATTGGAAACATATGGCCATAACAAGATCTTGCCCCCTCACTACTGGAAGTTTGGGGTAGGAATTTAATCCAACATTTTACGTGAGAATTTTGAGGTCCTGGGCTGATCCTGGCCTCAGAGATCCTAGTCTGAGCTCCCAGTTTTTCCACAAGTTTGAGATACAGTTCCTTTCCCATAATATCATGCTTGGTATTTTTCAGCTTTTCTGTGGCTTGCCCTCCCGCATTCAAAAAGGTTGAATTGCCTCTCCTAAACCTTTATTCCTGACAGTCAGAGGTTAAAGCTAAAATATGCTGGTGGTTTTTGGTCCCATCCATCACCAGAAGGCAGCCTCTGAAAAGTAAAAAAAATTATTCATTTCATTATTTGGCTGAAATAAGATCCTTATCTTTGGGCTAATCTTAACTGATAAAAGATCACCTGTGCTGGACACGAGCACCAGACATATGAATTACAAAGGTCATGGTCAGGAGGTAGAGATGGGTTTAGAAGCCTTCCTGTCTTGCAGTTTGCCCTTTATAATTGCATCAGTTTGAAGCCAGTCGAAAGAAAAGTACCACATGGGTGCCAAGGGTTTTGGAAGTTGGGGCTAATTTGAAGATGTGCTTCAGTAACAAGGAGGCTTTGGATACAGCAGATTCACACAGTCACCACAATGATACCACACTCCCAAAATGTACCACATCTACGCCTATCTGTACATGAAGGGGAGACTAGCAGGGTTTTCACATTGCGAAACTTCAAAAATGCTTGCATCCCTTTTAAATTATGGTTTTGGTCTTAGAAAAAAATTCAGAAGAACAAGAGTTCTTATGAGAGTTATGTGCCATTCCTTATGCAACATGACTGGGAATGGGTTATTTGCAGGAACAGGGGAATGTGCATGAACAATTGAAACCTAACCTTTGGTAAAACTTGCTATCAAATTAGTTAGATCAGTGGAATTTTCTCACACATGTGCTTTGCAGTACTGACTCACAACCTTAACAAACTATATTACAGTGTAGAACTTGTTGCTCAGGCTCCAGTTGTTCCAGATTCTGTGTCTTCAGGGTAGGAGACCAAAATGCATTTGGATTTCTGTAAAGTTTTACCCATATATATGTGTGTGTAGTGCATACAAATGAAAATACATAACAAAAAATAAACATGCCAAAAGAAAAGAAAAACAATGCATAAATAATTTATGTACAAAGCTAAAACTAAAAAAATTCATTCTTAATTGTGTGCCTTCAAGTATTTGTGACTTTGAGCAGAGCTATCACTGGGTTTTTTCTGGCTGGGAAAAACTAAATTAAACTACTTAAACTAAAATAATACCAACAGTATACCACACTACTAAAATACTAAGCTATTACAATAAGCATTACCTGAACTAAACACGGACAGTAAAACACAAAGAACTCGTGACCCACCCTCAACTGTAATGAGAATGAAACCAATAAGTAAAACTATAGTATTCATCCATTACAGATCCTACTAAATTCAACCAGGTTAATAATGTAATAATCATATCGACAAGTTGTTACATTATTAAATGTCTTATTGCCTTCAAACCAAAAAAAGTTTCCAATCCTTTAAAAAAACCTTTTCATTGGTTTATCTTTAAAATCTAGTGTCATCTTTGGAAGTTGGGTCCTTGATTTTACCAACATGGCCTACAAGAAGCATCCACTTCACCCACGCTCATTTTCTTGGTAGACCAGGTGTGCCTGGCCAACAGAAAGCATTTCTGGCCCCCTTCCTAATTCGCCCCACAACACACAGATGGTGTTCAGCACCAGTTAGCATTGCCCCTTCGATCTGTTTATTGCTGCTGTGTTATTTTGGTATTTTTTATCTGCTGCCTCTCCTTTGTTAGGAGCGCTGTTCTAAATAAGGTTTACTCTTTTACACTGTTGGTGAAAGCTATTTTGGGTGGCCCCTTGCAAAGTAAAAGATGATGGTGATGGTTGTTGTAGAGGGCAGATAACAGAAGTATCATCACCATCACCAGCACCAACAACATTCACATTTATAATTTGAATTTGAGATTGAAACTGGTACCCTGCTGGTATAGTAGTGAAAATGATGAAGCTGAGTGGTTGTTGGTGTGCAAGTAAAGTCATTTAAGACACAGCTGCGGAACTTCCAAGTGTTCCATAGCAAGTAGCATAGCAGTGTACATGTCTATACGTGTTTAATAGTGAACTCAGTACTGTCTAAGTGGTTTACAACTGTAAGCCAATTGCCCCCAACAAGCGGGGTACTTATTTTACTAACCTATGAAAGAATGGAAGGCTGAATCCCTGGAGCCCCTAGGATTGAACTTACAACCTTTTTGGCTGCGTGACACGGCAGTTTAACCACGTGCGCCAACACGGTTGCCATCTATTATGGAGAGGCACCTTTATATGTTCGTAGGTGGCTCTGAACATATTTAGCAAAGCCACCACTGATAAAGTTCACTGATGAAACCAAGATTATTTGGTTAGATTCCTCCCCTCTAGATGCAAGACCAGATAACAAAATGGAACAGGAACATTCGGACTATATCAGAATTCCACCCACATATCCTCAGCGTACTGTCTGACAACAGTAATGGACTCAAGCCCTGAAATGAGCTCATGCTATAAAGTCAAACTCTCACAAGGCAGGTTCAGCTTGAGCTCCATTTCACAAGTGAGGGTCGCGAGTGGAGTAACAACCTCACTGTTACAAAACTAAATGCTTTGGTTCTGGCGTAGGGGGGGTAACAATTTTTTTAGAAGCTCTAAACAAATTATTATTAAGATTGATTTGTTATATTTTTAACTGCCCAGTAACTGCATTGAACCATAGCAGTTAAAGCGTTGGCAAATTGCATTATTTCTGCAGTGCAGATTAGACTTACTGGTGCCCTTAGGTGCAGAAACAAAATGCACACAAATGGGGAGAGACTGGAAAAGTTACACTTGAATTAAACAATCCCCAGACATCTGGTGGAACTTAATGGACTTATGTATAGGTCAGTGCAATGTCTACACATCTCCTTTGAATTACAACATGCAAGCAGATGTGTTACATGCATTGACCTATACATGGGATTGATGGCCTTGACCCCCCCCCCCATGGTAAGACGTTAGGAGGGACAAATATTTGGCTTGTGGGTTTGCTTTTTTTTAAATTATTATTTAAATATCCAGAAAGTTTTTCTATACATACCCCATACAGATACCAATATACAAGGTGTGTTCAAAACAATACCAGGGCAGAAGAATTAGGTTCTATACTAAGAAATACAAGTAAAAGAATAGAAGTTAATATTATTGTTATCCAGTTTCTTACTATGATTTTCCCATAATGCTGAAACTTAACCCATTCTCTTTGTGCGGTTGCTGGTTCGTGTTTTGTAGACATAGAAATCATATCTAGAGTGGCCAATTCATTCAACTTTAACACACCATTCTCTTACTGTGGGAGTCTTATGAGATTTCCAATACTGAGCCTTTTAACCGCGCCGACGTACAATATATAATAAAATGCGCTGCTCGTCTTGTATCAAATTATCGTGAATATCATCTGTAATATTAACAAAATAGTTCGGGCTCAAGGGTAGTGTTTCTTAAAAGTACCAACTATTGTGTCTATGGATCTGCTGTCCAAAATTTTTGAGCATCCTTACACGTCCACCATAATGGGAAAAGAACCTCCTTTTCACCGGCACTTCCACAAAATGGGGGTTTCCAGTTGTAGCAATTCTAGCAGAGTCTGGTTGAGACAAATCCACCTATAAAATGACTTGTAGTAGTTTTCTTTCAAATTATAACAGGTGTAAAACGTAAATTTATTTTCCATACATTTCCCCAGCTAATCATAGGTATATCTCTTTGATATTCGTGCCCATCTTACCATGTTAGTGTTCACTGTGTCGTCCCACATCTCAGTACTAACAGATATATATAAAAAATTTTGATAATTTATTCTAGTACCCTCTAATAATCTTATCAAAGTCAGGCTGTGTATCTTCTTTATCTAGTGCCTCTTTATCTCTCTTCCATTTCTCTCCTAATGTTGCAAATATTTAACCACGAAGGTGGGATCTAATTTAATAAATCTTCTGTCAGCGTTTTAGAACCTCTAACTACCCACTCTCGTAGTAATCTTCATATCTCAGCCAATTTGGTTGTTGCGTAGTTTCTTTTTTGTGGTACGCCCCTGTGGTGAGGTCCATTTTGGTAGTCCTCTATAAAATAATTTTTTATACGTATTCCAAGTAGAAGCGAGAGTTCCTGATGTAATGTTGGCTTAAATTGCATTTTATCCTTATTTGTTTCATAACAAATAAATGCATGCCAACGCTACTTTAAACCATAGCCTTCATAAATCCTCTTGTCATCTTCCAACGAAATCCAATCTCTATCCAAGTTAGGGCGCATACATTATGGTGACCAATTCCAAATGAGTAATCCCAAGCCTCCGCTACTCTTGGTGTCCTGCAGTACTTTAAAAGTTTAACCCTAGGTTTGCTTTTCTGCCACAAAATCTCACAATATCCTTTTCCCAGATCTTAAAAGGTATCTTATTTGTTACAAACGGCAATGTTTGAAACAGAAAAAGCATGTTTTGGGAGAACATTCAGTTGAATTGTTGCGATCTTTCCGAAGAGAGATAATCTTTGTTTCCCCCATCTTGTTTTAGACAGTCTTTATATTCTCCAAAACCGGAACATATTGTTTTTATACAAGTCTTGATTGTTTTGTCAAAATTATACCTAAATATTTCACTTTACAATTATCTGAAACTGGGGTACAGGATCCAAATTCTTCTTTTTCTCTTTTGGACAAATTTTGGTTAGAATCCCAGTTTTCTTTTATTCACCCTAAGCCCTGATAGTATGCTAATTCCTCTAGGACTTTCTAGTATCGAATTGAGTTTCTTTGGTTCTCTAGAATAATCACCAAATCGTCCGCAAAAGCACGAAGCTTAAATTTATATTTGTGAAAATTCCCAATCCTTGTGTGGTTTGCTTTTAATCTCAATCTTGTTATGATGGTAATGAGGAAAAAGTGGAGGAGGGTTGCTTGTGCTTGCATAACTTATGTTGTTAGTTGTTGTGGACAAAAAAGCAAGCTGCTTTTGCTTTCATGGGTTTTAATAAGGATGAAAGAAATGTTATTTCATGCAACTGGACCACTCGGGCATTTGGCTTTGGGAATGCATCATGTATTTTTAGACTGTAGCTTATAGATGCAATAGTTTGGAGCATTTGTATGTTTTAATGTGTTCCGATGCTTTAGGAAGTTAGTTGTGAAGACAAGTGAAATCAATAATAAAAAAAAATGTATAATGGGCACAGATATGTGATATGCAGGTGTGAGAACATGATAGCCTATTAGAACAGAACTAATTGAATTAGTCAGCCTTGTAGTCATAAATTACTAGTCCCATTGATTTCAATGAATGAGTAGAACTAAAATTCTGTTTAAGCTAAATGATTCTTTTTCTATGTAAGATTTTAATAAACATTTAAAAAAATATACATTGTTCCTCCACATTTGCAGCTTTGGCTTTTATTCACAGATTTAATTAATATGTCTTCCTAGGAATACTAGGCCCTCCAGCGCAACTCATCATCAACTTTAAGAGTCGCACTGAAGGAGCTAGAGATTCCTAGAGAAAACACTCCAATAGCATTTGTAACTCTCAGCACATTTCTGTGGTCAGTGTCTGGCAGATGCTGACCACAGAGTTGCACTAGAGATTTCTAGAGAGGTGTTCCCCAGGTTTTGGTTTTTGTTATTTGTATTTTCCACATTTACAGTGATCCTGTGCCCTTAACTCAGTGACTATGGAGGGATGAGTAAAGAGTTTTATTGTGGGGAAGGGTAGCATTCTGGTACAGCAAGTTGAGCAAGGGTCTATATGCACAGGCGGATCCATAGAACAATGCTGTGGTATCTCGCTCATGTTTCCAGCCTGTTCCTGCCCCCAGGCTATTTCAGTGAGGGGGGTGTTTTATATGCTGCAGACCATTGCTGCTGTAGTGTTCCCTCTGAAGGCCCCCACCGTGGCCTGTAAGGGCAGAAGCGGGGTGCCTGACTCACCCATGTGGCCAGGTGCCCCTATGTCACAGGTCATGACTGGACTCTCAGAGAGAATGTGGTGGTCACGGAGGCAAGGGTGGTTGACGGTGTGATCTGCCATTTGTTGCGCAGAATTTCTAGGAAACTCTGTCACAAACAGTGGTCTTTTTAGAACTGCTTTAAGGTTTTGGGCTGGGGGACCAGCTGGAACAACTGGATCATGTCCAGTCGGTTGATCCTGACCCGAGTTATCAGCAGGGCCTTTTAAGAAAGGCAGCTTTCCCCTGAGCAGTCATTTAAAAAATCTCTCCTCCTGCCATATCTTTTTTGCAAATGAATTGCAAAAAAATAAAAAATAGCGAGGAAACAAACTGGCATATGCAGCATTTAGGATGTAAGGGGTGTTGTGGAAGAACAACTTCCTGAAACAAGATGTGAGGACCTAATGAGTTATATCTGAAGCAGCTGCTTCAGTAACTTCTTCTGAAGTGGGAAAAAGGAAGTAAAATTTGTTTTGCATCTTGGGGATGCTGAGTACCAGACTGCGATCAAGGGGAGAAGGCCCATGACCTTCAGGAATTTTGTAAAAGTTTACAGCCTGCAGGCTTGAGGCAAAACTGCCAAAGGATAACAAGGTGCAAACCATGCAAGCCTTTCTGAACGAAACACTTGTAGATGAACTGCAATTTGTGTGGTATTACAAAATGGTGAGTACAGTGTGTGCACTACAGAGAATAACTCCAAAAATTATACGTTTGATTTTAAAAAAGGTGTCATTGCTTTGTGGATTTTAGGTGATACTGCTAGGCTTTAAGCCAGACTCACAGAATGGGATTACTCCCAAGTATAGCTGTGATGGGAATGTGCGCCTGTTACAGATCTTTTCCCAACTGATGAACCAGTGAGAATGGTCAGAACAAATCTGATTATCTTTAGTATGTCCAGCTATATAAGAATGTCTGAGCCCTACTGTCAATGACCCTTATTTCAGCCCAATTGTAGGAAACATTAAAAGCATTTAATGCTGAGTAGCCAAACCATTGGTCTCTCTTTACGTTGCCGCCCCTTATTTTACACATACCGTACATACTCAACTATAAGTCAAGAAATGGTATGACCCAAAATTGCCCCTAAAATCTTGTAGACTTACAGAGGGTCAACGCAGCAGTAGTGCTTAGAAGGTCCTATAGCAGTGATGGCGAACCTTTCTTGATCGCGTGCCGAGGCAGGGCTTCTCCCTGGGGGCAGGGTCCGTGAGCGGGGTGGGGCTTACACACTGGGGGCAGGGAAGTGTGTCAGGGGGCGGGGTTTCCGCTCCCCAGGGGCAGGGCTTCTCCCCACACCCTTCCCTGGCCTCCAGCTGGGCCCTTCTCCTTCCCTCCTCGCCTCCCCATAACCACGGCAGCGCAGCCGGGGTCTGGGAGGGCGATCGGGGGAAGGAGAAGCCGGCATGGGGCCCCTTCTCCTCCCTCCTCGCCTCCCCAAACCCACGCAGCGCAGCCGTGGGTCGGGAGGG
>NC_056525.1:171585387-171597262 GCF_019175285.1 Sceloporus undulatus
GGAGGGCGATCGGGGGAAGGAGAAGCCGGCATGGGGCCCCTTCTCCTGCCCTCCTCTCTTTCCCAAACTGAAGGCAGCGCTGCCTTGGGCCTGGGAAGGGAAGGAAGGAAAGAGAAGTGGGCAAGGGCCTTGGGTCTGGGAGGGCGAACGGGGGAAGGAGAAGCCAAGGAGGAGGAGGCTGGGCACGCGTCCCAGCCTCCTCCTCCTCAGCTTCCCTTTCTTCTGCGCGAAAGGGCTCCATGGAGCCCTTTCGCGTGGAGGAATGGGAAGACGGCTGGGAGGAGGAGAAAGACGCGCACGCGAGCCTCTTTCTCCTCCTCCCAAGCACCATTTTCTGGCTTCCCGCTCTCTGAGAGAGACAGCGGGAGGCCCGAAAATGGCAGGGAGGAGGCGGAACGGGCACGCTCCTGTTCCGCCTTCTCCCTTGCCCCGTGCCTGGCGAAATGGGGCTGCATGCCACCCGTGGCACGTGTGCCACGGGTTCGCCATCACGGTCCTATAGCAAGCAAGCCTGACGCCCCAATCTCCATTGAATTCCTTCCCCTTCCAGTCAGTTTGCAAGCCTTTGCTTCCTATTAGAAAAACTCCCCTTTGCAATCCACTTCCCTGGTCTGTTTGCAAGCCTTTGCTTCCAATGGGAAAAACTCCCCATTGAAACGCCGGTGCCTGTACCGTTTTGCAAGCTTTTGCATCCTATGGAGAAAACTCCCCATTTAAATCCACTTCCCTTTTCCGTTTGCAAGCCTTTGCTTCCTATGGGGAAAACTCCTGTGGAAACAACTCTCCATTTAAATCCACTTGCTTCCTAGAGGTCCAGATAAGAAGACGGAAGTGGTATTTCCCCCTTTCCATCCTTCCTTATGGCCCCCTATGTTTTATCCTCGACTTATCCATGGGTCATATCAAAATCCAGGATTTTGACCCTGAAACCTTCCCTCTACTTATACATGAGGTCGACTTATAAACGAGTATATACGGTACATACAGTGCCAGCATGGTCAGATGTGTCTTGGATGACAGGGGTTACAGTTTCAATCAGAACTGAGAAAAACAGCCTTTTGGACTACAGCTCCCAGTATCCTCAAGCCACAATGAAGAGTTCTGAGAGGTTTAGTCCAAAAAGTAATGTGAAGGTCAATGGATTTACAGGTCTATGACCATCTTAGTTTGGCTTAGTCCTGAGTATGTTATGGAGAGAAATTATGGATTTTCAATGGCAATGTCACATTACTTGTTTGATTGCTGAGAAGATTCTGTTCTTTAATTGTTCCTGACTTTCTTTGCCACTGGTGCAGATTGCAAAAGGTCAGTAAGGTGTTCCTATGTCTTGAGTTGACTGTAGGTGAGCTCTTTGGGGGGAGATGATGTTCTCAGGCGAGGCTGTGAAGAACAGAAGTAATCAATTAGACGCCATTAAGCCAATTGAACAAAGAAATCCATTAGCCAAATCAAATGGATAAAAGGGCAGTAATTAATAAAGAGAAGTACTGTATAGTACAAATAAAATTGTGCTCTCAGCTAAGCAAAGCCTTTAAAAGTGTGTGAGCTGCAGAAACCAGTCAGATGGAATAGAGTGCTAGAACATCAAATGAGAATATTTTAGGCACATATGAAATAAGAATAATAATAGAAATAAAAGAGCTGCACTGGCCTCCAGTCAGATAGACTGCATTGTAGTGTTGGGCCACATTGTAGTGTTTGAGCCACTTGCTGTTGCAAAGTGAGGTAGCAGAGCCAGACTCATAGGGTCAAAGAACTAGGATGTTTTTCTTAGCAAGGTAGGTTGATGGCATAATCTACTATCCCACTCAAATTTCACTGTTCCCTCTGACTTTTCTCTGCAGTCTTTATAGCTGGAAAGGAGGGGATGGATTCCCCAACAAGGATATCTTGTGAGCTATCCCAGTTAATGACGCATAAGGCTTGGCCACAAATAGGCAGTTAAGAATAGCTTTATAGAAACCTCCTCCTGGAGGAGATGAAAAATGCTAGCACCTGTTTGTTGATGGATCAGCACTGCTACTTGGGGTTTTTGGACTCTGCTTGGTGGAGTGGCTATGGAGACTGTCATGATGACTGACTGATCTTCAGACATCACCAATTCATTCCTCTGGATATGAAAAAGTATTACCAAAAAAAAAAAAAAGGTTTCAAACTTGGACCTGGACTGGAAGAAGGTAGCTTCAAGTCCTTGTTCCTCAATAGGGTTTAATGAGTGGCTTTCAACTAATCATTCTTTTTGCTAGCAAGCCAATCCCCATGGCTGTTCTGAGGCTAAAATGGGAGGAAGTATGCAATCCTAAGTACTATAGAAAGGTAGGATACACAATATAAGTATTGGCACAATCCTATCGTAGCATTTCTTTTGGGGTTTCTCAGTGGGTGAGCATTGCTTGGAATCCGTTTTTAAAGCAGCTGAAAAAGTGGGATGACAGAGGATTAATCAGGACTTTTTCTGCAAAAGGGGGGGGCAATTGGGGGTGTGGGCAGTAGTGGTAGAGCACCTGTTTTGAATACAAAAGGTTCAAAGCACAAATCTTCTTGAGGGAAAAAGACTCCCAAAGAGCTGCTGCCACTTAGTACAGGTCCCAGGTCTGGGCTGGCTGGGGAGACCAGTTTCCTTCCTAGGATGCTTTTCTCAAGAACAAGAAAACAATTTGAGGCAGCTCTTTGTAGAACCCTCACTAGACGCCAAGATGATAAAAAAATCATACTTTGGCCGTGTGTGTGCATGTGTGTTGTATGCCTTCAAGTCATTTCTAACTTATGGGGACCCTAAGGTGAATCTATCATGGGGCAAGATTTGTTCCGAGGAGGTGTGCCATTGCCTTGTTCTGAAACTGAGTGTGAATTGTCCATGGTCATTCAGTGGGTTTCATGGCTGAGTGTCGTAGGCCAACACTCAAACCACTACGCCTGAAGATTTTGGACATACAAGAGCCAATGTGACTCTTTGGAAAAGAGGATAATGGCTGGTAATGTGCAGGGGAGACAGAAAAAGGGGAGATTGATTCAACCAAGGAAGCCATGGCCCTGAGTTTGCAGAACCTTAGCAAGGCTGGTATTGTTTGGGTGTCTTGGAGTCTCCATTCATAGTCAACTTCAGGGCAAACAACAGTGATAAAGTTCATTTTGCATTACAACTCCCAGAATCCTCCAACCAGCATGGACTTATTTTTTTAAAAAAAGTAATTTCCCTTCCTGTGCAGTTTGTTTTGTTTTTAAAGCCAACATCTGCCTTGGTTTAAGGAGGAAAGCAAGGACGTAGCCGGGGGGGGGGGGGGGGGGGGGGGGGGACCCCCCCCCCCCGGCCCCGGGGGGGTTCAAGCCCCTTCCCCCCCCCCCCCCTCCATTAAAACCACAGCGAGGGAACAGAGGAAAGACAAAACAAAAGTTCCTCTTTTCCCTCTGCTCTGTGGCTTAAATGGAGGGGGGGAGGGAGGAGGGAGGAGTTTGAACGCCAAGCTCAGAGAGAGAGAGAGGGAGGGAGGGAGTCCCTGTGACTTCTTTCCCTTTCGGTTCCTTCAGAGTCCGGCTTCCACTCCTCCTCCTCAGGACCCCCCCATCAAGCTCCTTCCTCCCCCTCCCCCTCCTCTCCATCAAAAGCACGGACTTGGATAGAGAGGGAAAGGGGGGAAAAGTCTCAGGGAGAGGGAGGCTCAGAGAGAGAGGGAGGGAGCCTTGAGGTGGGGGCAATGCCTGTTGTTCAAGCTCCTTCCTCCTGCTTCCTCCTTCCGTCGGAGAGAGGGAGGGGAGAGGGCTGGTCTCCCTCCCAGCAACATCTTTGCCCCTCTTTCCTTCTCCCTCCTCCTCTGGGCTTTTGCCAAAAAAGGTCTCCGTCCGGGAGAGGAGGAGGAGGAGGAGGAGGAGGAGGAGGAGGAGGAGGAAGAAGAGGGAAGGAAGACACACAGAAAAAAGGAAGGAAAAACGAGGGTAGGGAGAACTAAAGGAAGGAAGGAAGAGAAAGGAAAGAAAGAAGGAAGGAAGGGGAAGGAAGGAAGGAAGAAAAAGGAAGGAAGGGAGAAGGAAGGCTCTAAAAGGAAATATCAAAGAAAGAAAAGGTGACTTCTAATAACAACAATCAACTACAGGTTGAATCTCCCTTATCCAAAATGCTGAGGACTAGATGTATTTTGGAGTTTGGTATGTTTATATATATATAATGGTATATATTGAAGCTACTTGAGTCCAACCATTAAACCCATTCATGTTTCATAAGCTCATCCTCAAGTAGCTCCTTTTTTGCCCCCCTCTGAGTGTCTCAGAATATGAACAGAGTGTCTCTGAGCATGAACAGAGTGGCTGCCGCTAATTGCTTGAGCAGCTGCACTTTATCAATCTGAATTTATCTGATGTGAACAGCTTGAGAGGAAGGACTCTGTTTACATCTGCACTAAAGAAATAATCCATTTTGATGCCACTTTAACTGCCCTTGGCTCCATGCTGTGGAATGCTGGGATTTGAAGTTTGTTGTGGCACCTGACAGAGATGGCTAAACAGCTCCTCAAAACTACAAATCCCAAGATTCCATAGCACAGAACTATAATGGAAGTTAAAGTGGTGTCAACCATAAAAACCAAACTGCCTTGGGTCCTTTTCTGGGGGAAAAGGTGGCACAGAAATGAAATAAATGATGAAATGATGAGGAGATCTGGGAATTGCACTTCAGATTCTTGTGGCTGGCAGAGATGGCTAAATAGCTCCCAAAACTACAAATCCCAGGATCCCATAGCATGGAGCCAGTCAGTTAAAGTGTTTTCAAACTGCACTATTTCTGCAGTGTGGATGCAGCTTTGGAGCTCTTTTGCTGATGCTATTTGCAAGTTGGTTCTGACTCATGGCAACCCTAAGGCAAATCTATCATGGGGCTTTCTTGGCAAATTTTTCCAGAGGGTGCTTCTCTGGGGCTGAGAGAGTATGACCTGCCCATGGTCACCCAGTGGGACCTCTATCCATGAGTTAAACCCACTCCCCACCCCTCTCCATTTTCTTTCTGGAAGGGACCTTGCTTGTGTTGAAGGGAAGGCCACCAAGCCTCTGAACCTCAGAATTATTGTTTCAATGCTCAGTCTTAGAATCAGTGGGTACCTGAGCATGTACAGAGTGTCTTTCACTCCTTCTCTCCTCTCTCTTAGCCAAAGACCCCCTCCTGATGCATGGGTTTGGCTGATTTTAACCGCTGGAATTTTATATTTGTATTTTATATTTTATATTTGTAATTTTTAAATGTATTTTTTACGATTTTCATTGTTGTTTTAATGTGTTTTCTATGTGTTGTTAGCCGCCTTGGGTCCCACTTTGACAGAAAGGCAGGATATAAATGTTGGGAAATAATAATAATAATAATAATAATAATTATTATTATTATTTTGGAATTGGGGAGGATGGATGGGAGGACCACAAAACAATGACCCATGGCCACAAATGGCCCATAGCTGCCCTATTTAATCCTCCTACTCCATAGTGGTTTGATCACTGGAGTACTCTGGAGTCCAGGGTTTGATTCCCAACTGGACCCTACAAAGCCACTGGGTGATCTTTTGCAAGCCACAAATGCACTTGAGGAAGTAGACTGAAGTCTAGGAAAGCTCATGCTCCAATTTCTTTCTTTCGGTGAGTCTCAAAAGTGCTGCAAGATCTCTCTACTTATTATTATTATTATTATTATTATTGGATCTAAATGCATCTGAGGAAAATGCTAGGAAACCTAACATCTAGGAAAACTAATGCTGCCAATGTGTTTCTTTCAGTTAGTCTCAAAGGGGCTACAAGATCTCTCTACATATTGTTGTTGTTGTTGTTGCATCTAAATGCATCTGAAGAAGTACACTGTCTTCAAAAGCTCATGCCGTCAATTTCTTTCTTTCAGTGAGTCCCAAAGGTGCTGCAAGATCTCTCTACATGTTATTATTATTATTGCATCTAAATGCATCTGAGGAAGTAGATTGAAGTCTAGGTGTGGCTGTGATTTCTCTCTCTCCCTCTTTCGCTCTATTTGGCGTACTCTCTCTTCCTCTCCCTTCCCTGCCCCCCTCCACATGCAGGTTGCCCTCCAGAGAGCAGAGGATGAGGGCCAGGACCCCCCCCCGAAAAGGGACCATGCCCTGGTTGCTGCTCCTGCTTCAGCCGAGCTCCCCGCGCATTTGGGTTTGGGGAAGGCAAGGGCAGCAGGAGCTGAGAGGAGGATGTCAGGGAGCAAGCCCTCTTTTACTTTTTCTCCCCTTCTTCAACCCAAGGACAAACTTGGGGGTGGATTTTTCAAAATGGTGGCACTTAGTCTGGACCCCCCCCCTTCTCAAAATCCTGGCTACGTCCCTGAGGAAAGACTTCTTCCTCTATGTCGCTGGTGTTGTTTTTCTTTGGGTTCCTGTTCATGGTGACTTCCAGCTGCAAAAACACAAACATAGGCACACCTAGAGAGCCAGTGTGGCCTAGTGGTTGGAGTGTTGGACTATGACTCTGGTGATCAGGGTTCAAATCCCTGCTGAGACATGGAAACCCACTGGGTGACCTTGGGCAAGTCGCACTGTCTCAGCCTCAGAGGATGGCCATGGCAAACCCCCTCTGAAGAAACTTTCCAACAAAGAAGCCCTAGGCTAGGTTCCTCTTAGAGTCACCACAAGTCAGAAAGGACTTGAAGACACACAATAACAAGACACACACACCCTGAACACCATTTGCATTATATAATTGTGCTGCTTGGCATCACGTGGCGGGTGGCTGAGTAATTCCCTGCAGAAGGAGAGAAAAGTGATTCTTGAAAAAGCAGAACAAACTGTGTGTTTAAAAACCCCGCCTACAGAAAAAGCAAGCAAGGAGGGTGCAGTTTCCTTGCAAAAGCACTCAGAGATCTTGCAGCCTCTGCAAGGATCTTTTCTTTTATTGCAAGGAAGCCTTGGAACCAGACAAGGTGAAAGTGGGAGGGGGGGGAAGCAAGGGCTATTTTCCTCCCCTTCCTGAGCATGCCCAGCTTTGGAAACTGGTTGCATCTCCCTTTGTGAGCCATGAATTGCTGCATGGAGATCTCAGCCAGCAGCTCCTAAGGATCCTTGCCTTTGGAAAGGTAAGCCTAGCAATGGCAAGCTCATTCCTGTCTCCTTTTGCACTTTCCATGCTTTTAAAAAAATATTGTGATATTTGGGGGTGGGGAGCAAAGAAAGGCAGGAGTTTGGGGTGCTTCACTGGGGGGGGGGGGGGTTGTATGTGAAAGCAAAGCTTGGTTCCCTAGGATATTCATCCAAAAAGATAGTCATCTTTCTGTGAGATTCTTGTTGCTGTGTTTTATTTTGGAAGAACAACAGTTTGGGATTTTTTTTCCCCTTTGCCCCTCCAGTAAGGGAATTTAAAAAGGGAAGGTGGTTTTTCAGCCCTGAGATTGCTTGATGGTTGGTGCCACAACAAACTACTACTGTATTTCCAGAATTCTCTAGCCTAGAACCATGTCTTCTAATATTTTGTATTGTATTTTAAATTGTATTGTTTTATACTTGTTCGCCACCTTGAGTCCCTATATTGGGAGAAAGGTGGGATATAAGAAAATAAAATGAAAGTAATGATAATAATAACCATAGCAGATAAAGTGGTGTCAAACCAAGTTATTTCTGCTGTGCAGATGCAGCCTGTTGCTTAGTTTTGGAAGGTGCTGCTGTTGCAGCAGATGTGGAAGCAACTTTCTGGTCTTTCTGCCTAGGTAGGCAAGGAGATGTAAGCGTATGAAGAAGAACACATTTCTTTTGTTGTGCATGTAGTTTAACCCTTCTCCTGCCTCCATAGCATAAATATTATGCTTCAGTTTGCAAATAATAATGTTGATCATAATAATAATAATTATTCCTTTGGTATGTCTGTGTTAGGCAGGGATGTCAGAACTGTATTTTTGGGGGATATTGGCAGGCAGGTTGTTATTGTTGTTGTTGTTGTTTGATCCCAGGATTGTGTGTGTTGTGTGCCTTGGAGTCGTTTATGGCTTCTGGCCACCCAATGCTAGGGTTTTTTTGGCAAGTTTCTTCAGAGCCTCTTCTGAGGCTGAGAGAGTGTGATCTGCTAGTGAGTGTTTATGCCCGACTGGGGAATTGAACCCTGATCTCCAGAGTTATAGTCCACCACTCAAACCACTATGCCATGCTGGCTCTGTTGTTATTAATCAGGTACTATTTTATTATTAGATACTATGCACTGTTATTGATTAGATACTATTAATCTAATTCTTCAAGGTACTAGAGAGAGCAAATTCTTTTCCCCATCCCTTATTGTTGAGACATCCTGAAAGTATGAAAACTGTTATGTCCATGTGTTCAGAATAGCTTATCCTCAAGTGCATTAGATGGGACTGCAGACAGGTTTTAGTATTCCTGAGAGGACTCAACATCATTAGCAGTATTTATATTTCTCAGTGTTTGATAATTTACTGGAATTTTTACAGATAATTCCTGAGGAGGTTTAGCTACACAGGCATTTAGGTAATCCAATTTTGACAGAACATTTTAGGGAGGGGGATCAGTGGCCTTCAGTCTAGACTGGAGGGGGTTGATCTCCCCCAGTCTCCCCATCTGGGGTCATGGGGTCAGGCATATTTATGGTTGATACCAGTTGTTGGTGCCTGCTTGAACCCAACACGTATGAGTGCATGGAGATCAATACAGTCAGCCCTCCTCATTCATGAATTCAGCTATCCACAGCTTGAAAATACACTTATCCCTCCACATTTGCGGCTTTGACTTTTGCAAATTTTATTATTCATGGATTTTATTAATATGCTCTCTTTAGTAATATCTAGGTCCTCCACCACAACTCTGTGGTCAACTAACCAAAAATTGCACTGAAAGACTTAGAGATTCCTAAAGAGAATAGTGTTTTTGCTATTTGTGGTTTTTCCACATTTACTGGGGGGGGGGGAGTGTTCCTGTGCCCCTAACCCTAGTGAATGTGGAGGGACGAGCGTATTCCAAAAATAAATAAGCTCCAATTTTGATTTTGCTATTCTATACAAGGGACACCCTTTTACAATGCCACTGTATTTCATGGGACTTGAGCACCCACAAATTTTGCTATCCATGGGGGGGGTACTGGAACTGAACCCCAGCGGATACCAAGGGCCCACTGAAATGGATTGACAAAACAGGGATTTTGCAGACTGAGAAATTGTCTTGCATTTCTGGATTCAGTTGAGTCATGTGGGAATTGGTGGATGCAAGCTTCACAGACGTGACCCTCTGGGGAATTCTAGAGAGTGAGTTTGGAAGGCATGTTTTCACGTAGCCCCCAGAGGGTACCTTTGTATGTGTGTCCTCTGTTGCAATTGAGGGTGACAGAAATAGAAAAGTGAGAGGATTCAGTATTCTGTTACTATTGGGTGCTGTTGGTGGTTAATGAGGAGGCGTTGCTGCAACAGGATTAACTTTTTTGTGGAATTATAAGACAAGGATATGTCTCTGAGGTACCCTAGCCTGTCCCACGTCTTCGTCATCCTTATTGTGCTGCAAAGGCTGGCCAACATGGGGAGATTTAGCGTCATATCCCCCCTCTGCTGGGAAGCTAACTGGGTGTGAATTGAGTGATACTTTCTCTCAGTCTAACCTACTTCGTAGGGATGTTGTGAATATAAAATAGAGAAGGCAACATTGCTATATCTAGATGGAATCAAGGAACCTTTGTAGGTCATGTAATCATGATGAAAGAGGCCCACCCCACCCCAAATTAAGAAAGGGGGCAGGTTTTTCTAAAAATAAACAAACCCAGCTTCTTAATAAAAGAGCTTGCTTCTTTTCATTATTTCATTTTTTACACATTGTCAACCTCCAACAGATCACTTTGTTAGGTTTTCAATGAAGTTTCATTGGTTTTTGCCTCCAAATGAGGATCTAGTGGCTTTCACAAGGGAGCCAATAGAAATACAGGGTTTGTGCCTTTAGCACCATGTAAGAGCCCTGTTATTGAGTGTGTAATGATCTTGGGTGTCTAAAAATCCTTAGGGCACATGATCCTGTCTGATCTTGGAATCTAAGCAGAGGAACTCCTGATTCGAACTTGGATGAGAGGCCGCGAACGAATCCCAGGCACTGGTGTAGGGCATATTTTAGAGGAAGGAACTGGCAAAACCACCTCTGAGGATTCCTTGAGCATGAAATCACTATGAAACTCATGGGGTTGCCATATGTTGACAGGTGACCTGATGGTTCATACACAAACAGTGCGCCAAAGATCTGTGGTGCTACACATGACATAAGCAATGCAAGATGTTCCTATCCCCACTCTGCAGCCATGGCCTTGAGCTAGCAGTGCTAAAGTAGCATCGCCATTTCCAAGGCTTCAGTTAATTTTTATTTGTTGTTGTTGTGTGCTTTCAAGTCATTTCATGTTTATGGCCACCCTATGGGAAAGCTACAATGGGTTTTTCTTGGCAAATTTCATCAGAAGGGATTTGCCACTGTCATTCACAGAGGCTGAGGGAGAGTGACTTGCCCAAGGCATGGACAGGGGTAGCGTTAGTGCTCTTGGACATCTCAGCGGCTTTCGATACCATTGACCATGGTATCCTTCTGGAACGTTTGAGGGAGTTAGGTATCGGGGGCACTGCACTCCAGTGGTTCCGTTCCTACCTCTCGGGTAGATTCCAGATGGTGCAGCTGGGGGACATCTGCTCCGATAAGAGGCCACTGACATCTGGTGTCCCTCAAGGAGCCATTCTGTCCCCCATGCTATTTAACATTTACATGAAACTGCTGGGAGAGATCATCCGGAGACATGGGGCGTGGTGTTATCAGTACGCTGATGACACCCAAATATGTTTCTCTGTGTCTCCGACTGATGCAGTGACCAGGGATGGCATCTCTCCTCTAGATGCCTGTCTGAAGTCACTAATGGGCTGGATGAGGGAAAACAGACTCAGCTTGAATCCAGAGAAAACGGAAGTACTCGTGATAGGCTCCCCTGGTCCGGGGATGGAGATTTGTCCACCTATCCTGAATGGGGTCACGCTTCCCCTGAAGGACTCAGTTCGCAGTCTGGGGGTGCTCCTGGACTCATTGCTCCACCTTACATCTCAGGTGGATGCAACAGTCAGGAGCACTTGTTATCAGCTTCGGCTGATACGCCAGCTGCGACCCTTCCTGGGCCGGGGGGACCTTGAAACGGTGGTACATGCTCTGGTGACCTCTCGGTTGGATTTCTGTAACACGCTGTACATGGGGCATCCCTTGTATCAAACCCGGAAGCTTCAATTAGTGCAGAATATGGCAGCTAGGTTAGTCACTGGGTGCTCCAGGACTAGCCACATAACACCTATTCTGCAAGATCTTCATTGGCTGCCCATTCGCTTCTGAGCCCAATACAAGGTGTTGGCTATTACCTATAAAGCCCTAAATGGCTTTGGCCCAGGGTACTTGGAGAACCGCCTCTCCCCATATAATCCGCCCGCGCTCTCAGATCGGCTGGGAAGCAATTGTTGAGGGTTCCTGATATGAAGTACACCGTGACTGCACAGAGGGCGTTTTCCAACTCGGCCCTGCAGCTTTGGAACTCTCTTCCTGGCGAGCTCCGATCGGTTACCTCCCTTGACCTGTTCAGGAAGAAGCTGAAGACCTTCCTCTTCCAACAGGCCTTCCCCTAGGCGCTGTGATATCTGCTCTCTCCCCGTTACACTAGCACTTTTAAGCTAGTTATTGTTGTGGTTTTTAATGTTTGTAATTTTTATCTTGTTTTTAAAAATTTGATGTATTTGTTATGAGATTTTATAATGTAGATACTGTTGTAAATTGTACACTGTTTAGTACTCTTGTTGTAACCCGCTTTGATCTCCTTGGAAAAGCGGGCTATAAATAAACATCATTATTATTATTATTATTATTATTATTATTATTATTATTATTATTATTAT